>NC_081439.1:73406008-73586008 GCF_949786415.1 Peromyscus eremicus | reverse complement strand
AGGGGAAGGATACATCTACCCAGATAATTCTGAAGTCCCCTATATCTACTAAAAAAGCAGACAAATCATTCTTTGAGAGAGGAAGAAAATCTTTTAATTACTCCCCATGTTTACAGTATGAAATTTCTCAACAAATTTATGAAAGAAGACTGTATCTGGAAGAATAGCCATTGAAGACAGGTCTTCAAGAAAAAGGAATGGGAGAAAGAAAAATAAAGACTTTGGAAAAGTGAAAAGTTTGGAGCAGATGGCAAATGAAATGGAAGGGAAACCAGAAACTTAGCAGGGGCCTGAGTATACAAAAACATTACCAAAAAATGTCATGTGGTTCTGTACTTAAGAAACATGGGTAAATGTAAGTCATGCTAGTATGACACATGGGACATCCTTCTCAAAATTTTGGGGTCCTGTGAAAAACTACAAATGTCCTTGTATAAGGAATCTCAGTGCCTTAAATCACAACAAACAAATCTAATTGTAATACATAGTTATTGCTTCATCTATCATCTGGTGGCCAGTGTTCCTGATCTTGGAGTAAATACAAAGACCACATACATTAATAGTTGTGTAAATTTGTTTTCTGAGAGGACAAGGGACAAATTTAGAACATTATTTTAGATTACTTCTGTAGCAGGAATCTTAAAGGGTCTTATTAATAAAAACAAAACTGGAGCCAGGTATTGGGGTGAACGCTGAAAGATTAGAGACACAAAACAGGCCACAGCTAACCTCGCCTCAACAACTTCTCAGCTGATCCTGTTTGCTCATACTAAAAGCCTCTGAATCCTCACCAGAATGGATCTCAGCTGAACTGCTGCTATAAGCCTAAAAGCTTAACCAGGCCCAAAATTTCAAGTTTATGGTCCTCACACCTAATATACCATTCTGCTTCCTGCCATCACTTCCTGGGAATAAAGGCATGTGTCACTTTGCCTGGCTGTTTCCAGTGTGGCTTTGAACTCACAGAGATCCAGATGGATCTCTGCCTCCCAAGTGATAGGATTAAAGGCATGTGTGCCACCATTTTCTGGCCTCTATATCTAGTGGCTGTACTGTTCTCTGACCCCAGATAATTTTATCAGGGAGCACAACATATTGGAGAACACAATATCACCACATACTTCTTAGGAATTAGTCAGAGGAAATGAAGATCACAAGATTCATAGTGTGGGTTCTAGTTGAAGTACAATGTTCACACAGAAGGAGATCTGTGAGAACAATGGGCCTACTCTGCTCTAAGTGGTGACAACATACTCACCATACTTACTAACCTGAACTGTGATATAAGCTGGGGTGCTCTTCAAAAATAAAGAGCCTTCTGACTATTGAAAGTGAGATCTGGTTTTATTCAAGAACCAAATTCATCTTGGTGGTAAGGCCAGACTGATCTTAAAGGGAAAACTTTACAAGATAAAACTGGTCATAGAATGATCAACCTTGAAAGGGGAGCACTCACTGTTCTGAATTAAGTGAAAATATGGAGACAGAGAAGGGTGCTCAGAGCCTACATAGTTTTGTCATAGAAAAGAGAAGGACTCAGCAAGGAACTGAAAGAATTCCTTAACTTGAACTCCAAAGAGAAATACATTCTGGACTCACATGATAATGGTTTTGGAACACACTAAATATCAGTCCTATGCAGGAACCTTCACTTGCCCATGGGCTGATCATCCAAACTCTCTTGTCCCAGAAGGAAGAGAAGGCAATGTGCAGCACAAAAAGAGAGTTCCTCATTCAGGCTACAGAAAGCATCGTGCCAGAAACAACGCTAACATGCTAACAATGCTGTTAAAGAAGAAGGAGCAAAAGCATTTAACATTCCATAAGAGGTGTAGAACAAGAGAGATTTACTTAAAATAAAATACGTTGCAAGAGAGTGCTGTGGATGATCTTCCTGTATGCTGTGACTATATGTTGCTACCACTGGTTAATAAAGAAGGTGCTTTGGCCTAGACAGGTTATAGCCAGGCAGGAAATCCAAGCAAAGTTACAGGGAGAAGAAAGGTGGAGTCAGGGGCATTCAGGCTCAAAATAATGAGTTTCTAGCTGTTGAAATATGTGAACTTCTACTTACATTTTTTTTTCTTTTTTGCCTTTTGCCTCCACAGATAAGCTGAGAGTTTAGATGAAGGAACATTTTAAAACTTGAATTTAAGCTTCAGAAAACTGAAAATTATATTTGAATGTTAAACATTGGCTAGATAAATTTATATTTTTGATTGACATTTTCCTTGAATATAAAGCAAGCATCTCAAAATAGAAATGAGTGTTGTGCCTTTAGAGAGATAGGAAATAAACCATACAGAATTTAGAAGGAAAGAGCAGTGAATGATCTCAGGCGAATTTGGCTCAGGACCAGGATTTGGCAATTGCTACCAACAACATTGAGTGAAGTCATTTAGTACTCCCTGGGCACTTTTGGTAAACTATGAAGGGAAAGGAATAACAATAGCTTAGTCACAAGGTTTCTAAGAGGATTTACATGAGAAAATGTATATAAATATTGAATTATAATTATGTAAATTACAAAATAGAATTAATATCACCTATCTGCACTCCCACAAAGTGGTGGTTCTGAGACATGCTTTGCCAGTTAGAGTTCCTTTGCAGGTGGAAATACAAATTAGACCAAAGGATAATATTAATACATTGAAAGAAAAACAAGGAAGACATTTTTTATAATGGAAAATAAGTAAAATGTCTTCAAATAATTGTTTTAAACAGAGATGAAACATCTATACTGCTGTGGGATGGTCTGTATGTCAAGTGTGTTGCTGATTGGTCAGTAAATAAATCACTGATTGGCCATTGGCTAGGCAGGAAGTATAGGCGGGAGAAGGAAAAGAATTCTGGGAAGTGGAAGGCAGAGAGAGAGACACTGCCAGCCGCCATCAGGACAAGGAAGATGTAAGGTACCAGTAAGCCATGAGCCATGTGGCAAAGTAAAGATTAATAGAAATGGGCTAAATATAAGAGTAAGAGCTAGACAATAACAGGCCTGAGCTAATGGCCAAGCAGTTTAAATAATGTAAGAGTCTGTGTGTTTATTTTATAAATGGGCTCTGGGACTGGCGGGACTTGGTGGCGGGAGCTGGAGAGAAATTCTCCAGCAACACTATACATTATCACTTGGGATAAGAACAAAATACTTGGATTCAAAATGCCCAATTCAATATGAGCTTTTTATACAAAGAAGCACTTCCCCAAGGAAACCAACTAGATATCAGTAGCTTGATATCATATAACCTTGCTCTTCTTTGCCATTAACATAAAAAAGGGGGGAGGGGTAATGGAAATAATGTTGAACAGACATGGTTGGATACTTGTGAAGTGAAAAATGACAACTCTGTATAGATTGAGTCTTACTACAAGCTTTGAAGTTGATGTCACTTGTTTTAATTGTAACAAGAGAAAAGAAAAATACAGCTGATACATTTTTCTTAGAATTCTGAAAATAACTGTTCAAGTGTATTTAAATTACAGTTAAGAAACCTGTTCTGCCACTTGTTGAGAATAAAGGCACTTGGCACAAAGAATAAGCTCTTATTAAAGCTTTACCTTCTGAATGAACATGCAAATTAATAAATGTAATTGGGAGAATATTGGATGTAAACAAAGCACTGTAGTTATAAGGATTAAGAACAAATTTTTAAATTTCAAGTTGTGGAGAATTATTAGTTGATTGTTTTTCCTCTAATTTTCGCTTTAATTTCTTCTTGAACTAAAGGCTATTTAATGGTCCATTACCTACTATGTAAAATTTGAAGCTTTTCTAGGTAAGTGGAAGCTTTCATCACATGAAGTCTGTTGTTTGAACTTTCGGTAAAGAGAATTTATTTTTGCGGTTTCTTAAAAATTATATAACAAATTTTGATCATAAACTTTACCCTCTGCCAACTCTCCCCATAACCTTTTGCAGCTGCTTGGACCCAAATAAACACACAGAGGCTTATATTATCTACAAAATGATATGACCTAAATGGCTCAGGTTTCTTGTTAGCTAGCTCTTACATCTTAAATTAACACATTTCTATAAATCTACACTTTGCCACGTGGCTTGTGGCTTTCCAGTACTTTACATCTTGCTTCTCATAGTGGCAGATAGCAGCCTCTCCTCTGCTCTCCTTTCTCTTCCTGTCTATCTTTTTGGATTTCCTGCCTGCCTCTTAGCTGCCTTGCCATAGGCCAAACAGCTTTATTTATCAACCAATGAGAGCAACACATATTCACAGCATATAGAAAAGCATCCCAGAGCACTTCCCCTTTTCCTTTTTTTTAAAAGAAAGGTTTTAACTTTCACATAGTAAAATTGCATATAATAAAACAGTTATCAAGCAAGAATAACAGTTACAATATCCAGTCCACATACATATTGGCCAATTCAAAGAAAACATTTTATTTATCCTATATTTGTGAGTCCAAGGTTTCATGTCTAACTTATCTCTTATCATAACCAGGGCACCATGAAACAAAAGAAAAGAAAAGAAAAGAAAAGAAAAAGAGAGGATATAGATAAGATATAGATGAAAAGGTAGATTATTGAATCTACTTATAAAAGACAACTTCCTGTTTTAAATCACATTTCAAAACAAATAAAACATCACCATATTTTAGAGAAGATATGGGCATTAAAGAAAATACACATGGAGTTAACTTTTATTATGGCAAAAGTTAACCACTGGGCAAGAAAGTGCCCTTGCATTGACTGCTGACAGTATGCTATCCAAAATGGGCAAACAGGACACAAAATAAAGGACTAACGATCCCTGCCACAACAAGTGTGGTTGTGGCTTTAGCAACAGGTGTCCTCTGAGGCCAGGACCATATGGCACCATCACTTAAGTGGCTTTGCACTCCAGAAAAGGTACATTGCCCTTTTCTTTGAAGACAGCTGAATAGGCAGTGGACCAATGTCTTCTGGTGTGCAGTGGAACAGTAGCTGAAATAGTTATTCTTGAAAGAGTAACTAGGCTGATGGAGTCTAAGTTCTCAGTGATAGACTGGCATTTAATAAAGGAGATGAAGCCACCCACAAGTTGAGAATGGCATGCAGAGAAGAATAGGATGCTATGGTGACATTTTATTTGTGCTGAAATGTGATTTTATTTTTATGTTAATAAATAAAGTTGCCTGGATATCAGAGCTAATAGCAAGCCATTTAGCAGAAGTCTGGCAGTGGTAACACACACCCTTAATCCAATCACATGGCAGACAAAGTCTCTTTGTGTTCAAGGACACAGCCAGCATGGTGACACATGCCTTTAATCCCAGGACCAACCATAGAGACCTAGAGGTTTGCACAGATAGGCATTGATGAGAAAGTCATGTGGTGACTTGGTTTACAGTCAATGAGAAGTTAGAACAGAAAGGTAATTAAAAAGACAGGACACAGGAAGAAGGTCTCTCTCTCTCAGGGGAAGCATAGCAGGGAGTGGTAAGATAAGGTGGTCTTAGTTCTTGGCTACTGTTCTGATCTCTAGGCTTTTAACTCTTTATTTGGCTCTGTGTTTCTTATTTAATAAGACTGTTTAGAATTACATTTATAGGATGCTTAGATGAAGCCACCCACAAGCCAAGAAGAATGGGCAGGCAAATTCCAAAAACACTATCAATTTCCAGAATTTAAAATTCTGGATCATGACAGGACACTGGCAGAATTCAAGTTTATCTGTTACATGGAATACTCACACAGAATGTGAGGATGAGCTGTAGGATATATATATATATATATATATATATATATATATATATATATATATATATATATATATATATATCCTACTTCACAAATCAGTCTGTCAGATATGCTAAGTCTGTAGGCCGAAGATGATGCCCAATGTGCACAGAAACCTCGGGTGACTGTCCAGGCAGCTGTTTCTGTCAACTCACATTTTTTTGGAAGTCACTTGTTTGCACTTCCTGTTTTACTAGGTAATATTATTTCCTTCTCGGGTCTCTGAGGGAGTTGAAGATTAGATAGTTGTAGTTACAGTTTTCCTTGTTAAGAAATTCAGAAAAGAGACTCATTAAGAGGTGTAAAGTATATAGATTTCAAAGACATCATAAGATAATTTTCTGTTTGTAATACAAGATAGGATAGAAAATGAATTAGGTACGTTTTGGACTCACCAAAATAGGATAGATAATGAAATATTTTCTCTGAATTTGTCAAATGCAAATGGACTAGACATTGTTGATGTATTTATTGCTTGTACATATTGTATATAGTTATTATACTTACTGTATATAGTTTTTCTTATATTAGTTATAACTTTTTTATTTTTATTAGACAAAAAGGGGAGATGTGGTGATATTTTGTTTGTGCTGAAATGTGGTGATATTTTATTTGTGCTTTAATAAAGTTTGCCTGGAGATCAGAGGAAATAGTAAGCCAGTTTAAGTAATCAAAGAAGTCAGGCAGTGGTAGCACACGCCCTTAATCCTATCATTTAGCAGGCAGGATCTCTGGGTATTCAAGACCACATTAGGGAACAGAGCCAGGTATAGTGACACATGCCTTTAATCCCAGTACCAACCATAGAGACCTCGAGGTGTGTACAGACAGACAGAAAGTGACAGAGCTGTGTAGGAGTCAGAATTGCAGTAGCTGGACTAAGATAACCAATGAGAGGGCAGAACAGCAAGGCAATAAAGGTGTGAGTAGACAGGAAGTAACTCTCCTTTGGAAGCTGCAGAGTTTGTGAGGTAAGTTTGGCTGGTGCATTTCCCTATTTCCCTTATCTAAGACTTTCACACCTATACTTGGCTCCATGTTTTTTATTTAATAAGACCATTTAGAAATTTGTCTACAACCTTTCTCACTCCTTACTTACTCAATTTTATGTTCTTTCTCCCCTTCTTTCTCTTAAGAAAGAAGAAAGAAAGAAAGAAAGAAAGAAAGAAAGAAAGAAAGAAAGAAAGAAAGAAAGAAAGAAAGAAAGAAAGAAAGAAAGAAAGAAAGAAAGAAAGAAAGAAAGAAAGAAAGAAAGAAGGCAAGAAGAAAGGAAAGAAGAAAAGCAAACAAACAAAATATTGAAAGACAGAAAAACAAGATCTTCTATGATACCAAACCTCATCTTGAACTCACAATCCTTGTAACTCAGTCTGATCATTGCTAGAATTATAATCATGCACCACCATGAGAAGATCTTATCTGAGGTAAATTACTTGATAACTTTATACCTTAAAATGATTAACTAATTAATTAATACATAAAAAAATTTTATTTTACAAATTTTACCTCTCTCTCATGCCAGCTCTCTTAGACCAGCCCCCAGCTCCCATACTGCCCAGAGCTCCCATCTGGACCAGAAGTGAGTGCCTGGGGTCATACCCAAAGAGACCTGCATCTAGGTCCCATCCCTGGGCACAAGTCATTCCGGGGAAGACCTGCTCAACTTGGCCCCAGGTTCTGGCCATAGGGCAGGACCCCCCCAACCCCAACTGGGAAGGTTCCCCTTCTCTAAGACCCCCGGCAGACCCTGCAATCTCCACGCCCTGCCCCCACACCCATCTGCCTGAGACCCCAGCCACTTCCTGAGACTCAGAGACCAGCCCCCAGCTCCCATCTGGTCCGGAACTCCCATCTGGGCCAGCGGTGAGTGCCTGGGGTCATATCCAGAGAGGCCTGTCCCTAGGTCCCATCCCTGGGCACCAGCCATTCCAGGGAAGACCTGCCCAACTTGGCCTCAGGTTCTGGCCATCAGGCAGGACCCCCTCACTGAAGGTTCCCCTTCCCCAAGACCACCCCCGGTAGACTCTGCAATCTCCATGCCCTGCCCCCATACCCATCTGCCCGAGACCCCAGCCACTGCCTGAGACTCAGAGACCAACCCCCAGGTTTCATCCAGCCCAGAGCTTCCATTTGGACCAGAGAGAGGCTTCCTGAATCTGTCAACTCTATCTGGACCAAGAGCACTGATAAGACCAAAAACGAATCCAAGAGGAGATGGACAGATGTCAAGACAGAAGTACATACAACAGAGCAATACAGCATCACCAGAACCTAGCTCTCCTCCAACAGCTAGACCTGAACATGGCAAAATGGAAGAAGCAGAAGAAAGCAACCTTATGAATAACATCATGAAGAGGCTAGAGCCTTATAAAGAAGAAATCAAAAATGAAATTGAGGAACAGACAAACAAAAAATGGGAAGAATGTTATAAAAAAATAGAGGAAAGGACAAATAAAGCAGAAGAAAAAAATAAATCCCTGAAAGAAAATCATGAAAAAGCAATGAAACAGATGAAGGAAACAATCCAAGACTTGAAAAGGGAAATAGAAAAAATAAAGACACAAACAGAGGGAATGCTGGAAATAGAAAATTTGAGTAAATGAACGGGAACTTCAGATGCAAGTATAATCAACAGAATGCAAGAGATGGAAGAGAGGATCTCTAGCGTTGAAGATACAGTAGAAGAAATAGATTCATCAGTCAAAGAAAACACTAAAGTCAACAAAGTCATGAACCAAAATGTCCAAGAAATTTGGGACACCATGAAAAGACCAAACCTACGAATAATAGGGGTAGAAGAAGGAGAAGAATACCAACTCAAGGGCACAGAAAATATATTCAACAAGATCGTAGAAGAAAACTTTCCCAACTTAAAGAAGGAAATGCCTATGAAGATACAGGAAGCCTATAGAACACCAAACAGACTAGACCCCCCAAAAAAGTCCCCTCACCACATAATAATTAAACAACTAAACATACAGAATAAAGAAAGAATATTAAGAGCAGCAAAGGAAAAAGGCCAAGTGACTTATAAAGACAAACCCATCAGAATAACACCCGATTTCTCAGTGGAGACTTTGAAAGCCAGAAGGACCTGGACAGATGTAATGCAGACACTAAGAGACCATGGATGCCAGCCTAGACTAATATACCCAGCAAAACTTTCAATCATCATAGAGGGAGTGAACAAGACATTCCAAGACAAAGCCAGATTTAAACAATACTTATCCACAAACCCAGCCCTACAGAAAGCACTAGAAGGAAAATTCCAACCTAAGGAAGTCAGATACACCCTTGAAAACACAGGCAATAGATAATACCACAGCAGTAAACCTCAAAGTAGATTAAGTTTTATTGTTATTAATAGTTTGTATATTTTCAGTTTTTCTTGAAAAATATTTTTAGACAATATAGTTTGATCAGATTTTCCTCTTTCCCCAATTCCTTCCAGGTCCTATATTCTTTGTACTCTGTTCTTCCATCACTGAGCATTTGAGGGAGTGACATATGTCTCCTGTTTGTGGCTGTGTACTCCATAGTCTCAGCTGGAATTCTCATCTGTGAGGGTGCTGAATGTGTGCATGCACAAGCACAAATCAGTATTTTGATAAGGTAAAGGATAAAAATGCACAAAACCTCAAAATTATGCTCTTGAAGTTCATGGAACACTTCTGGTGTGTAGTTCTCTTGTTGCTGACATTCTGTTTTGGAAAAAAGCAAATAATGCCAAGCTCTAGCTTCTGTGCATTGGGAATGTAAGGTAAGATCACAGAACTTTTTGGGCTTCCCTGCTCCTATTCTGACAAATGGAAAATACCTAAAAGTAGAGAACCTGTCTGATCTGGAAATATCTTTATGATATTTTCTTTTTTTCTCTAATCATTGCCCCATGTCACTCTCACTCAGAGTCTAAAAAATTGTTATTTCCTCTCTCTCTCTCAGTTGTACAATTTTCTTTGGTAAAAGCATGCTACAAAACTAGTTACTGTGTCATATCCTGAAGCAGAAGTTTGAAGCATCCCCTCCACCCAGAAAAATGTTTAAAGTGTGGTATTAATGTGGTAATTTTAAAACAGTGAGTGAAAGTGAAATATGGTTTCTACAAAAAAAATGATGTTGAGACAACTTAGTTACCATCTGGAAATAATTAAATTGTATCCCTACCACAATTTTAACACCAAAATACATTCCAGATGGGTTGAAATTTAAATATGAATAAATAAATAAATAAATGCCAGTAGCAAACAAATACAAGTGTAAAAATATCTCATATTGGGAACTATTTTTTCTTTTCAAAGTACTTTCACATTGAAAATATAAATATACACAAGATAGATCAATAAAGCAAATTAGATCTATGTTCCAGCTTCAATAAATTACAGCCTGTAGTCAATCTTATTTCAGATATATCTGTCAATGTTAAAACTAAACAATGTATACACACACAGAAAATATAATTAAATTCAGAAACCCTGTAATTTTGCCTGAATATGTCACTATGAATATGTAAAAGAGGTTAAAAGTATCAATTTTCAATCCTTATATCTAAAAATAGTAATCATACTATTACAATGTTTCTTTCTTTTTTTCAAAACTTTTTAAATTAAAAGTAGGTTTATTTATTTTGTTTCATGTGTTTGAGTGTTATCCCTGCATTTATGTCTGTGTAGTACTTGTATGCTTCGTGTCTTCAGTAGTCAGAAAGAGAATAGATTCTCTGGAACTGGAGAGATAGATGACTGTAAGCTACCATGTGGGTTCTGGGGACTCAGTCTGTGTCCTCTGCAAGAACAAGTGCTCTTAACCACTGTGCCATCTCTCCAACACAGGTTTACTTTGATTAACATTTCATTTATTCAAATGAGGATCCAAACAATATCACTTACTTTATATGTTCTCAAATTAATCCTCCCTGTGTCTTCCTTGGGATTCAGGTATTGAAGCAAGTGAACAATTTATCATAAACAGTTTTCCCACATCCTAGAACGTATTATTGCATTGCATCAGTTAACTAGTTCTTCTGACTTTGTATTTCATATAGATAGTAAGCTACATCTCTAGTCTTAATCAGATTAAGATTCTCATTTTTCTGGGAGTGCGTCTTCATGTCCACCTCTCTCCTTCATGCTGGGATTTTTGTCTGGCTTTATCTTTTGAAGATCTCATAAATTTTGTCACAACTGTCATGAGTTCATATGTACAACTGCCCTGTTATGTCCTGAAAATAATATTTCACTGTGGTTATCCATTGCCTGTGCCTATTATACTCCTTCTGCCTGCTCTTCAACAGTGGTACCTGAGCCTTGGGAAGAAGAGTGGTGATATAGATGTCCTGCTTACAGCTGAGCATTTCACATCCTCTTATTCTCTGTACCTTGCCAGCTCTGAGTCTCTGTGTTAATCAGAATCTACTGCAAAAAGAAACATCTCTGATGAGGGCTGAGAAGTGAGTTAATCTTTGGATATAACAATAACTCATTAGATGGGCAGCATAAGATGAATTGGATGGGTAGGAAAAAAGTACTCAAAGTTTAGTGGATAGAGTAGAGAGTGTTGTGGAATATTAGTTGAAGATGTGTTACATTTGTTTATGTTGTAGAATATTTGTTTAATGATGCAAAGATGTGCTGCACTATTTATGTTGCAGTTGTTTAACTCTGTAAAGCTGTGTTATTTTGCCTGTCTAAAACACCTGATTTGGTCTAATAAAGAGCTAAATGCCCAATGGGTAGGCAGGAGACAGATAAGTGGAGCTGGCAGGCAGAGTGAATTAAATAGGAAGAGAAATCTGGGAAGACAAGATGAAGGGGTGAGAAAAGGAGAAGGACAGAGAACACTAAAGGATGGCCACCTAGCTACACAGCAAGACATAGAATAAATAGTAAAGCAAGGTATATAGAATAGAGAAAGATAAAAGCCCAGAGGCAAGGTAGATGAAATAATTTAAGAAAAGTTGGCTTGAAACAAGCCAATCTAAGGCCTGACATTCATAAGACTGAGTTTTTGTTTGGGGGCTGGGCACCCGAAGACCAAAGAAGAAAAACAACCAACAAGAGGGCAGAGATCTGGATAGATTTGAGAAAATAAATGATTATAAACAAAATAAACTGCAAAAATTATCAAAGAACTAATAAACATTTGTAATAGCAATTTGACCAATATTATATAAAGAAATTTTTGAGATAATGAGAAGGCAGAAATTCACAAGGAAAACTAAAACCATACATTTAAATGTTCTAAAATTCATAGCAATGTAAAACATTTTAAGCAAGTTGTTGCTCTTTAAAAGTAGGTTCATAAATCTACCCTTTTATCCTATCATATCTGTATTATCCCCTTTTTTAAGAAAGAGATTGCATTTATAATCAACCTGTTTTAAATAAAAATAAACATTCATAAACAATATTTTGGGAATTTGGGCATAGCTTTTCTTTTTTTCTTTTATTTATTTTTTATTAAGAGATTTTCTATTCATTTTACATATCAACTTCAGATTCTCCTGTCCTCTCTCTTCCCACCCCCCCATCTTTTCTCTCCAACCCACCCCCCATTCCCACCTCCTCCAAGGCAAGGTCTCTCATGGGGAGTCAGCAGACCCTGGTACATTCAGCTGAGGCAGGTATAAGCCCCTTCTCCCTGCACCAAGGCTGTGCAAATTATCTCACCATAGGCACTAGGTTCGAAAAAGCCAGCTCATGCACTAGGGACAGGTCCTGGTCCCACTGCCTAGAGGCCCCTAAACAGTTCAAGCTAAAAAACTATCTCACTTATCCAGTAACATGGGGGCTTCTCAGCTATTGGTCCACAGTTCATGTGTTTCTACTAGTTTGGCTATTTGTCTCTGTACTTTTTCCAATCATGGTCTCAATATCTCTTGCTCATATAATCCCTCCTCTTTCTCATTGATTGGATTCCTGGGGCTCTGCCTGGGACCCCGGCATGGATCTCTGCATCTGCTTCCATCAGTCACTGGATGAGAGTTCTATGATGACAGTTAGGTTATTCAGCCATCTGATCACCAGAGTAGATCAACTCAGGCACTCTCTTGACCATTGCCAGTAATCTATGGTGAAGTCATCTTTGTGGATTCCTGGGGACCTCCCTAGCACTCTGCTTCTCCCTGTTCCCTTGGTGTCTTCATTTATCATGGAACCTACTTTTAAAGAGCAACAACTTGCTGAAAATGTTTTACATTGCTATGGATTTTAGTTTATTGATACAAATTTAAAGTTGATTTTGTTATACTATATATATATATATTCTACTCTTGTTTACAGTATTGTTTATGTAACTCATTTAAATTTTAATTGATAATTAAAAATACAGATTAATAATTAGTCTTCTATAATCGTCAAACATAAAAATAGTCATGTTAAGTTTTTTAGGTATACATAGATACAATTCAGTTAGGTAGATAATCTTCAAACATTTCAAAGACCTACAGAATATGGCATTTAAAATGTTTTAAAATCTTAGAATTTCTGGACAATGAGACATGTCTGCTCCTGGCAGCACTGATTGACTTCAAAGAAAAAGCTGGGTGTCGAAGACATTGCATATGGAGTTTATCTTCTTTTTGGCAAAAATAGCCATTTGGGTAAGAAACTGCTCTTGCCTGGACTGCTTGACAAAATGCTGTATTGACTGGACATACAGGACCCATAGGAAGGTGACCACTGAACTTTGCAAGCCAAGATGGTCCTTCAGGTTTCTGCTTCACAGAAGAAACTGCCAGACATTCTACAGTACACAGAGAAAAGCAACTGAGAGACTCTATGCCTGTGGGCTGAAGATGGATACCTCAAAGTTACAGGAGAACTTTGGATCACTGTCCATGCAAACAGCTGTCTCTGTCATTTCCAGAATCTTAAAAGTTGCTTACATTGCATTTCCTGTTTACTTAGGTAATATTATATACTTTTGAGGTCTTAGATGCAGTTGAAGACTAGATAGTTATAATTTTCCTTGGTTATGATAAAAGAAAAATTAGATATAAAACTTTAGACTCATAAATATAGGATACATGATAAAATATTTTCTTTAATTTTGCCAAATACAAATATACGAGATATTGTAACTATTAAAAAATACATTGAAATGAAAATAAACTAGTAGAAAACTTTAAAAACAGCTTGGTACTGGCATAAAAACCGACATGTGGACCAATGGAATCGAATTGAAGACCCTGACATTAATCCGCACACCTATGAACAAATAATTTTTGACAAAGAAGCCAAAAGTGCACAATGGAAAAAAGAAAGCATCTTCAACAAATGGTGCTGGCAAAACTGGATATCAACATGTAGAAGGGTGCAAATAGATCCATATCTATCACAGTGCACAAAACTTAAGTCGAAGTGGATCAAGGACCTCAACATAAATCCAGCTACTCTGAACCTGCTAGAAGAGAAAGTAGGAAGTAGTCTTGAATGCATTGGCATAGGAGACCACTTTCTAAATAGAACACCAGTAGCACAGACACTGAGAGAAACAATCAATCAATGGGACCTCTTGAAAATGAGAAGCTTTTGTAGGGCAAAGGATACGGTCAACAAAGCAAAGCGACAGCCTACAGAATGGGAAAAGATCTTCACCAATCCCACATCTGACAGAGGACTGATATCCAGAATACATAAGGAACTCAAGAAATTAGACATCAAAATGCCCAACAGTCCAATTAAGAAATGGGCTATAGAACTAAACAGAGAATTCTCAACAGAGGAAACTCAAATGGCTGAAAGACATTTAAGGAATTGCTCAACATCCCTAATCATCAGGGAAATGCAAATCAAAACAACTCTGAGATACCACCTTACGCCTGTCAGAATGGCTAAGATCAAAAACACTGAAGACACCTTATGCTGGAGAGGATGTGGAGCTAGGGGAACTCTCCTCCACTGCTGGTGGGAATGCAAGCTTGTACAACCACTTTGGAAATCAATATGGCGATTTCTTAGAAAATTGGGAATCCATCTCCCCCAAGATCCAGCTATACCACTCTTGGGCATATACCCAAGGAATGCTCAACCACACCACAAGAGCACTTGTTCAGCTATGTTCATATCAGCATTGTTTGTAATAGCCAGAACATGGGAACTACCTAGATGCCCTTCAACTGAAGAATGGATAAACAAAATGTGGTACATATGCACAATGGAATACTACTCAGCAGAGAAAAACAATGACATCATGAGGTTTGCAGACAAATGGATGGATCTAGAAAAAATCATCCTGAGTGAGGTATCCCAGACTCAGAAAGACAAACATGGTATGTACTCACTCATAACAGGATACTAGATGTGGAACAAGGATGACTGGACTGCTACTCACATCACCAGGGAGGCTACCTGGAAAACAGGACCCCAAGAAAGACACAGGGATTGCCCAATGACAGAGAAATGGAATGAGATCTACATGAACAGCCTGGACATGAGTGGGGGTAGTGAAGGGCGAGGGTCGAGGGAAAGAGAGCTTGGGTGAGTGGGAGATCCCAGCTGGATCAACAACAGAGAGGGAGAACAAGGAATAGGAGACCATGGTAAATGAAGACCACATGAGAATAGGAAGAAACAAAGTGCTAGAGAGGCCCACAGAAATCCTCAAAGATACCCCCACAACAGACTGCTGGCAATGGTTGAGAGACAGTCCGAACTGACCTACTCTGGTGATGGGATGGCCAAACACCCTAATTGTCGTGCTAGAAACCTCATCCAACTACTGAGGGATCTGGATGCAGAGATCCATGACTAGGCCCCAGGTGGATCTCTGGGAGTCCAATTAACGAGAATGAGGAGGGTTTATATGAGCGAGAATTGTTGAGACCAAGGTCGGATAAAGCACAGAGACAAATAGCCAAACAAACGGAAACACATGAAATATGAACCAATGGCTGAGGGGTCACCAACTGGATCAGGCCCTCTGAGTGGGTGAGACAGTTGATTGGCCTGATCTGTTTGGGAGGCATCCAGGCAGTGGCACCGGGTCCTGTGCTCATTGCATGAGTCGGCTGTTTGAAACCTGGGGCCTATGCAGGGTCCCTTGGCTCGGCCTGGGAGGAGGGGACTGGACCTACCTGGACTGAGTCCACCAGGTTGATCTCAGTCTGTGAGGAAGGCTTTGCCCTGGAGGAGATTGGAATGGGGGGTGGGCTGGGGGGAAGGTGAGGGAGGGGAGGGGGGAGAACAAGGGAATCTGTGGCTGATATGTAGAACTGAATTGTATTACAAAATAAAAATTAAAAAAAAAAGAAAATAAACTAGTAGAAAACTTTAAAAACACTTTTTAAATTGTGATAAAAACACTAGGTAAGTATAATCAAAGAAGTAATAATAGAATAAATGAGTAAATTATAATAATTAAACTAGATATTTAAAATTATGAATCAATAAAATAATAATCAATCTAGCAATAATAAAAAGAAACAATTAATATACATACACATATAACCAGTAAAAAAGATGGACATGTAACCACAAATTTTAAAAATACCTAGATATAAAACAGGCTATGTATTTTGTGCTAGTGAACTTTAATATAGAATGTAAAATCAAATCAACTGAGAAATAAATAATAACTAAAACAGACACATATAATTATTAAGACTGATCAGGTAAATTATCATGAATTATATTAATTTTAATTAATTAGTTACTTAATTTTTCTTAGCCTGGACACATTTTGCCCTCCCTTCTTTCCTCTCAGTCCCTTACCCCAACCTGCCCCCCCCAATCCACTCCTCCTCTTTTCTCTTCCAAAGATGTCAGGCTTTCTATTTATATCTGTCAGGCATGGCATATCAAGTTGCACTAAGACTAGGCACATCCTCTCCTATTAAGCCTGGACTTCGCAAACCCACAGGAGAGAATGGTCCCAAAAGCAGGTGACAGTGTCAGAGACAGTCCCTGCTCCCACTGTTACAAGTCTTACAAAAAGATCAAGCTACACAACTGTAACATAGTAGCAGAGGTTCTAGGTCAGTCCCATGCAAGCTCTCTGGTTGGTGGTTCAGTCTCTGTGAGCCCCTATGTGCCCAAGTTAGTTGATTCTCTGAGCTTTCTTGTGGAGGAGTCTTTATTACCTCTGGTTTCCATAATCCACCCTCCCCCTCTTCGACAGGATTCCCTGAGTTCTGCCTAATGTTTGGCTACATCTGTTTCCATCAGTTGCTGGGGGAAGCCTCTCTGATGACTAGGCAATGATCTATGAGTATAACAGAATATTATTGGGAATCACTTCATTGACTTCTTGTTTTGCAAGTCATGTTTGTTTCTATCCTAGGTCTCTGGGCTGTTCAGCCTTACCCCTAGATAAGGAGATGGTGACAACTGGTAGTTGGTGGGAAAGGGAGAATCAATTTTCTTTGAGAATGTTATCGTTTTTAAGTTGATTTGCTACAGTGGGAGGTCACACATCATCTTTCTCTTTTAACAATTTAAAATTTTAGGGAATATCAAAGCATGATCCTTCCCTTTTGTGGAAAAATTTGAAATGAAATCAGACCAAAAGATGAAAATAAAAATTAAAAATCATCTATATATACTTGTACTACTATAATATTATATAAATACAATAATTATAATTATTTTTCTTTCTATAGTTTCATAGTTTATCTTATTAAAATATTTTTATTGGCTTTATATTCATAACATTAGAAAATGTGACTGTGTGTTTTATTATGTTGGGAATTTGTTGAACTTTGTTTTGTGGCAATACATTAATTTTTTGAGTGTTCAATTGTGGTACAGAAAAAGGCTAATTCTAAGTGTTGAGTACAAAAATTATATATGGTCAGGTCAGTGTTACTAACACCTTCCAATTCACTTCTCATTTTCTTTTAGCAGATCAATCACAATGTATTGACATCTCATACATTGAGTTAGTTCTCTAACTGTAGTATAAATGTTAGTTGAACATATTTTAATAAAGTTCATTTGATGGCAAAAAATAGATTTTACTTTTTGGCTAGAAGAAGTTACACATTGATGATATAGTAAAAATTTTTGCAAAAGTTAGTTAAGGACCAAATTTCTCAATATGAAAACCTAAAAACATGTTTTTATTTTGTATTTAAGAATATAACATAATTATATAATTTCTCCTGTCTCATTCTTCCCTCTAAGCCCACCAAAATAACACTCCTTGCTATCCTTCAAATTCTTGGCCTTTTTTTTCCCACAAATCGTTATTACATACACATGTGTATGTACATATGTATTTCTAAATACAATCTGCTAAGTTTGTATGCTACTAGTATGTATGTTTTCAGGTCTGATCATTTGGTATTGGATAACCAGTTGATGTGCTACTCCCGAGGGAAGACTCCCTCTCTCAGCATTTCTTACTTGTTTGTAGTTCTTTGTGTAAGTCCCTTTGTGACTTTCCCAAATTCTCACTGACATGACTTCCTAAACCTGAGTTGAACAATAACAACATAAATAGCATCACTTTTTTACCAGCTATTAATCACAATTACCTAAACACATTATGTCATCAACATATATAAAATGGTTACTTTCTAATTCATTCAAATGTTAGGTAGGAAATTTCTTTGAAAAAATGTCAAGACTTTTCTGTGTTAAAGATGAGATACTGCTATATTAGATATGTAGAACAAACACTTTACCTTGCCAAGCTTCAGAATAAAGTTCCTTACCATTTTTTTTTCAGCAGTGATCAATGGAATCACTACCTTGTCCCTAAGAGCATATTTTTTTCATATTTTATATTCTATATATAGTTTTGACTCTAATACCCAAATTTTATCAACTCTAATTTGAGCCTCTTTAAGTTAACTCATGAGAAATTTTAATGTAATCACAATGATTAATTTTTTTTTTCATTTTTATATATTGAAGAGGTGGAATAAATTCATTTTCCCCATTTTTTTAGAGCAGATGTTTATATCAGTCATTTTTCTTATCACTATTTTTCCCTTTACACAGACAATGGTATTTAAAATCCTACCATACAAGATGATTAATACTAGGCAGATTGATGTTTCTAGATTTTTTCAGTGGGTGGCATTAAGGACTACAAAATGTTTATGAAAATATATTCTGGAATACAAATAAACATATTGATAATAAATTCAACTTTAGAACAAAAGATTTTGTTTTTTACCCTTCTTATTCTAAACAATAGTTGTATCTCTTTTCTTAAGCCTAAACCCATACTGATATTAAACAATAGTTTAACAATATGACATCAGTTGTTCACTTTGGGATTTGTAAGTATAAGACAATTTTAATTATTTTTGTTGTTTAGTTTTATCTAAAAGTTATATAAAATGCAACAATGTGTTTTGAATTCACTAACATGTTACTGCTTATATTTCTAAGCCAGAAGCTCTTAAACTTGTTTGGTTCATATTCCTTCAGTATTTACTATTTATAGTTTTTAAAATTTAACTTTATTTTTAATCATGAAGAATTGAATCGGCATTTCTGAACTCAAATTATAGCATTAGGTATATTCAGAGAATTCTACTATACAGTCTTTTCTACGTCTCACTGATAATTTTTCTCTTCTTTTCTCATATAATTATAGTCATAATTTTGTTGCTCTGACTTAAATTAATTCATTATTTTCTTTGGCTCAGAGATCTTTCTGCACAAATAAGAATGCCTGAGTTTGAATCTTCAGCAGCGATGTAAACCACAGCTGAGGAAGTGGGAGTACTCTTTGGTTTGCTGACTACCAACCTAGCCCTGGTTTGTTGAGAGATCCTGTTTCAAGAAATAAGGCAGAGAGTGCTAGATCAAGATATCTACTTTTTCCCTCTGGCCTCTGTGTGTATGGACATGTGCAGACATTGAAAACAACAAAAAGGACAATATATAACTATTTCCCAGTAATATGTTAAAAGATGTACTTATTCTCTGTGAGTTTTACACGCATATATGTATGAGCATGGAATCTTCTGGAACTGAGAATAGAGACATATCATTAAATTTTACTCTCATGTGTTTGATGCCATTAACTATTTCATTGAAGCTTCTATATCGTTCAGTAGAATTTCTTTAAAACTGCTCCTTGGATTTGCTGTACTCGATCATTGGCCAAGTCCTTAAATCCTTGGAATTTTCTGAGAAAAGTTTTAACTACAAGCTTATACTAACCTTGAACTGGACATGTAGACCAGAAAAATGATTCTCCTTTCTCATCTCATTTTATCATATTTTGCTTCACATATACTGAAGCTCTGTTATAATGTAATGGAGGTATAGATTTCCTGTGCTCACTTATAGAATAGACTTCGTATGATTATGGTATCACCTACTTCAGTTTTACAAAAATACTTTGCCACAAACATTTTTATATTATATAAATAACTATATTACTAAAATCTTGAATAATACTGGAAATTTATAATTGTATGTTTATTTTTAATTTGGTTTGTGCCTTAGTATATAATTTCTTATGTGCAACACAGAGTTGGGATCTGTGTTTGTAATTCAATTTGATAATGCTTAACTTTGAATTGTGTTTATACAATTGTTATTTAAAGTAAATATTTATTTGATTAGTTTTATGTGTAACTTGGCTTACAATTTTTATTTCCTGTGTCTATTGATCTTAACTTTTTTGTTTGTAATTAATTTACTCATCTGCTTAATTCAGCTTACTCCATTTTCACTTATTAACTAATTAGTTAAATCATTTATTTCATTATTATTTTGGTGTTTTACTGATTTGTAATTATATATTAGACTTTTCAGCCTAAATTAAAATAATATACTACTGCATGTATAGTATAAGAGTATTTTATGATACAGTTTTTATTCATTTTACTTTTATTTATTTTATACATTCTATTTAATATTGTTATAATTTTAGTATATATTATGAGATAATTATCTTTAAAATGACCCAAATATTATCAAAATATATTCTATATAAGTTAAATTCTAAAAATTAAATATATATCACATGAAAGTTCTAAATACAAATTTATCAGTCAAAAATTTCTACATTAAAAAATACTTCTATTTTTCTTTTTTGTGTTAGAACAGTTTTATTACTAAACCTCCAATCTTAATGTTTTTATTCCAGTATGTATCTACTCTTTAATCAATTTTTGTTCAAGGATTTTTTTTTTTAATTTCAGACATAGATGGTTGTATTTCCAGAAGATCAATTTAGGTTGTTATATTTTCTTCTAATATTCTTTGGGTTTTAAATATTTGAAATGGAGTAATGGAAACTACTTTAATTTTTAATGATTTCCTCATGCTGATTGTAATAGTTATATCAGTTAACCTGGTCCAGATACTTGAAAAATTCATCATTACAATTCTGTGTCTCTAGAACTACTCCTGGTGCCCCAATCTGTATTAGTTGGGGTTCTCTAAAGGGAGAGAACTGAAATGATAAAATGAGTGAATATATTCGTGTGTGTGTGTGTGTGTGTGTGTGTGTGTGTGTGTGTGTTACTAGAGGGACTTAAAGGTTGTCGTCCAAGTAGTCTAACCATGGATGTCTCTTGACAGAATGACCACGGATCCATTAATTGTTTCATTCATGAAATTGGAAGTCTCAGCAGTTGTGATATGGTGATGGAGTCCCAGGGAAGTTCCGGAAAGTTACTGGTGTCCGATCGATGTTAGAAGTACATTCTCATATCAGTGAATGAATATCTCAGCAAAAATATAAATGAAGTTGCCTTCAAGATGAGAATCAGCAGGTAGAAAGCAAAAGCATCCTCTTCTAAGTCCTTTTGTGTGGGTTGCCACAAGAAGGTGCTGCCCAGATAAAAGGTAGGTCTTCTCTCCTCAAATAATACAATCAAGAAGATCCTTCATAGGCATGCTGAGATGACTGGGTTTTAATTAATCCCAGATGTAGTAAATTTGATAGTCAAGATTAGTCATAATCTTGAAAAAGTCATGAAAAAGTTCTTCAAATTTGAATTTTCATTTAAAGCTCTTATTTTTGCTTATCTTCATTTCTTACTAGTAGTGTGTTCGTAGGAGGAAAAGGAGAGTTTTAAGTACCCAGAATAGTCCCTACTCTATCTGTGAATGTTTACAATATTCTTGATGAACTGAACTGAGTCTATTTTTATGAGTATTGCCTATATATATCTTCCTAATACTGTGATAAAATACCTGAAGAATGTAATTGAAGGGAGGAAAGATTTAATTCAACTCAAATTCAAGGAATCATCCATCATGAGGGGAAGACACAAGTAGCTGTTCACATTATATCTGAATCTAGAATAAGAAAGAAGTTAACATATTGTAGAAAGTACAAAGCTCATTTTCCCCATTTATATAGTCTTGCTAAGGGAATGTTCCTACCCACAATTAAGATAGGTCTTCTCACAACAATTAATATAATAAAAAAAATCCCATAAGGACTTTCCCAAAATACAATCTGCAAGAAGATTCTACAATTATGAAGTTGAAAATTATGACTCCACACAAAATGAACTTATTTTTTTCATCCTGAAATTCATAAAATCTCATTATTCAAAAGCAGTGATAGATTGCATTTTAATTTTCTAGTCTTAGATTTTACTGTACATTGGAAATTAAACATTATTTATTTCTAATTTTATCATAAGGGATTCAGACACACAAAGAATCAAATAGCAAATTAACTAACATTATAATTTTAAAATATAAAAATGATTCAAATTTAAAATGACAAAATTAAAATTTGAATGCTTATGACATACAGAAAATTATGCACTTGAGCACTGTTTTCTCAGTGAAAGGTAAAAATGCTACATAATAGTCTCTTCTTTGTTTGTAAGATCCCAGTATAGTAGCAATTTTCAGGCGATTACTTTACTTGACAGTTTCAAACAATTTTCGAATTATATTACTGCTTTAACTTTGATCAAAATTACAATGACAGGATTTTTGTATATTCTTATTTCATATGAATGTCTCTTATTTGGATGTTAAACAAAATTCTCACTATTTATGAGATCCAGTTCTAAATATATCAATAGTATATTTCAACAAAACCATTATTAATCTCATTCATCTCTTTACACTTAATATTTTATATTTGTAATTTAAAAATTAAATATTGATAATGAATGACTATTATCTTTTTTAAAGGTAGTACTTTTTTAAAGGTAGGCAAATGTATGGAACTAGAAAAAAAATCTTTGGGTGAATTAACCAATGACGAGGAAGACAAAAATGGTATGTACTCACTTGTAAGTGAATATTAGCTCTAAATTATAAAATGATCACGCTAAATTCTACAGACTCACTGATACTAAGTAACAAGGAAGTCTTTTTTTTTTCAAGACAGGGTTTCTCTGTGTAGCTTTGCGCCTTTCCTGGAACTCACTTGGTAGCCCAAGCTGGCCTTAAACTCACAGAGATCCGCCTGCCTCTGCCTCCCGAGTGCTGGGATTAAAGGCGTGCGCCACCACCGCCGGTGTAACAAGGAAGTCTTAAGGAAGGACAAAAGGATCTCCCTGTGTAGCTAGAGTTTTCCTGCCTGGCCCACAGTCAGGGCAAATCTCTCTCACCTGCCAATCCCACAGCCACTCAGACCCGACCAAGTAAACACAGAGACTTATATTGGTTACAAACTGTATGGCCGTGGCAGGCTTCTTGCTAACTGTTCTTATAGTTTAAATTAATTCATTTCCACAAATCTATACCTTGCCACATGGCTCGTGGCTTACCGGTATCTTCACATGCTGTTTGTCATTGTGGCGGCTGGCAATGTCTCTCTGACTCAGCCTTCTACTTCCCAGCTTTATTTTCCTCCTTGCTCCGCCTACACTTCCTGCCTAGCCAACGGCCAATCAGTGTTTTATTGATTAATCAGCAACACATTTGCCATACATCCCACAGCACTTCCCCCCTTTTTTTTTTGAAAAAGGAATGTTTTAACCTTAACAAAGTAAAATTACATATCATTTGGGAATTTGGGCATAGCTTCTCTTACTACTTCCTGCTGGAGGGGGGCGCTGTATCTTATGGAGAAACAAAGAAAATTTTAGGATTATGGAATAGTCCATGAAGCTGTATTGTCTGAGCCATATGCCTTCAAACCATTCTGGATGTTGGATCATCTGGGCCATGGTGTCGGAGATCTTTCAGGGGGTCTTGGCTGGTCAAACCTGATGTATCTTAATCTTGAACAAATCCATAGCCTCTGGCTTTCTGTGGGAACAAAAGCAGAGTCTCCTTTCCAAAGTAACATATCCTTATACCCAAATTTTGAAGTCAAGGTATCTTTAAAATATACAATTTGGCATAACTCAACAGCTTTTACAATTAAATGTTTTTCTGCAGTTAAAAATCCCAAAGACAACACAATCCAGATTCTCTGTGTAATATTCATCTTTACATGGCTTATTTTTTATATTAATTTTACTGTCTCTTTAAAGACTTTATTTTTTAAAACTATTTGTTTCTGTAACTGTATATATCACCTTTTTTATCTCTTTCAAGCCTACATATATTTTACACACATTTTAAATTATTACATCTGAATCTGTCTTATTGTGAACCTATTGCTTTAAACTGCAGCAGCTGTGGCTGCTGGCTCCGCCCACCTCAGCTTCCCAACATTTACCACCAGCTCTGGGAGCTATCATGGGTCTATGCTTTTATCCAAGCAGCGTGTAGCCCAGAAACCTCTTTTTTTTTGTTTTGTGCTAGCAAAGTCTAAATCCACCATGCAGCTTAATGTGCCACTTGCAGAGGCCTCATTCCTGCCATACTGCAGGTTGAGCGTGCACGCCAGGAACCTGCCATAGTAGCTCAAACTGGCAGCTGCCGCTCATTTGAGAGAGACAATTAGGAACTGTTTTTAGCTCCGTTTTAGAATCTTTTCTCAGTTTTTAGGTGGAAACTCTTGCCCCACGTTGGGCGCCATTTATAGCTAGAGTTTTCCTGCCTGGCCCACAGTCAGGGCAAATCTCTCTCACCTGCCAATCCCACAGCCACTCAGACCCGACCAAGTAAACACAGAGACTTATATTGGTTACAAACTGTATGGCCGTGGCAGGCTTCTTGCTAACTGTTCTTATAGTTTAAATTAATTCATTTCCACAAATCTATACCTTGCCACATGGCTCGTGGCTTACCGGTATCTTCACATGCTGTTTGTCATTGCGGTGGCTGGCAGTGTCTCTCTGACTCAGCCTTCTACTTCCCAGCTTTATTCTCCTCCTTGCACCGCCTACACTTCCTGCCTAGCCAACGGCCAATCAGTGTTTTATTGATTAATCAGCAACACATTTGCCATACATCCCACAGCATCCCTGGGAAGGGGGAATAGAATAGATTTCTTGGGTGGACTGGGGGCAGGTGGGGTTGGTTAGAAGAGAGATCAAGTGGAGGGGAGTAAGTACTGGGAGAAACAACTGGAATTGGGGGGGCATTTTATAGGAGAGGTGGAAATTTAGTATAAGGGAAACTCCATGGAATCTGTAAGATTTATCCTAGGAAACACCCCTAGTAATGGAGGAAATGGAGCCTGAACCGACTATCTTCTGTAACCAGGCAAGGCCTTCGGTGGAGGCATTGGGACACCAACCCAGTCACTAAACTTTCAATCTATAGCTTATCCTGCCTGAAGAGTGTTCTGGGACCAGAGCCTAGCAGAATCCCCATCAACAAGACCAGAGAAACTTTATCCAGCAAATGATGGGAGCAGATGCAGAGTCCCACAGCCAATCATTCGGCAGAGCTTGAGGAGTACTGAGGAGCAGGAGGAAAGATTGGAGGAACCAGAGGGATCAGGGATACCATGAGGACAGGGTCCATAGAATCACTTGGTTAGGACTCATGGGGCCTTGCAGAGATCAAGAAGCCTGTAGGGATCTGACATAGGTCATTGGCATATTTGTTATGTCTCAGTTGCTTGGTGTTCTTGTCAGATTCCTAACAGTGGGAGCTGGAGCTGTCTCTGGCTCTTTTGCCTACTTGTGGAACCCTTTTTCTTCTATTGGGCTGCCTCATCCCGCCTTGATTTGATAGTATGTGTCTAGTCTTATAGTAGCATATTATGCAATGTTTGGTTGATGGTTCTGCGATGCCCGCTCTTTTCTGAGAGGAGTTGGAGGCAGGGTGGATCTGGGGCAGAAAGCAGGTGGGGAAAGGGAAGGAATGGAGAAACTGTGTTTGGCATGTAATATATAAGAAAGGAATAAAAACAAAAAATAATTAAATACTTAGTTCTTGAAGTAATAATAGATTATCATATTTCTTATTGACATATATATAATATAAATATATTATTAAATATAAAGCTCTCCCTACCCTTTAGTAATTTTTTTCTTTTATGGAGAATAGTTTTTTTATACAATATATTCTGGTTATACTTTTCCCTCCCCTTAATTTCTCCCAGTTCCTCCCCACCTCTTCTCCCATGCAAATCCATACCCTTTTTGCCTCTCCTTAGGAAAAAACAGGCATCTAAGGAATTATAATAAAATATAGTGAGATAAATAAAAACAAGAAAGGTTGGAATGTGAAAAAACAACCAAAATAGAAAAAGAGCCAAAGAAAAAGCACAAGAAATACATATAGATGCAGAGACACACATTTACACACTTAGGAATCCCATGAAAACACAAAAGCAGAAGCCATAATATATACACAAAGGACCTGTATGACAGGAAAAAAAATAACACTGTTACTTAACATTTTGAGACAAGGAATCTACAAAGGTGCAATTGAGTTTGTTTTCTGTAGGCAATAAACTGATAAACATGAAGCCTACCCTTAAGAGTGGTTTCTTTCCCCAGTGAGACTCCCATAGAGAAAACTAATTTTTTATTCTCAACTGTCTATCAATTAGAGAGTTTCTGAAATACAGGTGGGCACGTGTGTCCCCTTCTCATTCATCTCTAGAACTCCATCTTATTTAGATCTCTGAAGGCCCTGTGCATGCTGTGGTAGTGTGTGGTTCTTATGTCTACCTACCCTTTTATGTTTAACAGATTTTGATTCCTTGGTATCCTGTAACCCCTCTGGCTCTTATATTCTTCTGACCTCCTTTTCTGGAGTTCCCTAAGCTTTGAGGGCAAGGATTTGATGTAGACATTTCTTTTTAGGGGTAAGTGTTCCAAAGTATCTTACTCTCTGCATATTGTTTAGCTATGGGTTTCTGTTCACAACTGGTGCAGAAGGAAGCTTCACTCATGATGGCAGAGCAAGAAATGGATCTATTATTACAGAAAAATGTCCTTAGGAATCATTTTATTTCTATGTTGTTTTACAAGACAGTAGTATTTTTTCCCCCTGTGGCACAGGGCTATCTAGTCTCAGGTTCTTGGTCACCCAAGCAGCACTGGATATGGGTTACATCTCATGGAGGGAGCCTTAAAACCAATGAGATATAGGTTAATTAGTCTCAAAAGCTTTGTGCAACACTTACACCAGTGTATCTTGCAGGCAAGTCACTCTTGTACAGAAGGGTTTGTAGCTTGGTTGTTGTTTACCAATGAACATTAGTTCATAGGGGTGAAGAATATATCTAGGCACCAGCTCAACTTATTCATGTACAGTGAATTGGTACATGCTTTCTTCAGGAGTAGGGCATTGCCACTAATAGCCTCCACAATAATCTGGGTAGTTTGTTGGTCTTAATTGGAACTCTTTGGCCAAAATCTCAATTAGATGCAACTCATTTCCTGTATGGAAAACTTCCTTTGATGACA
The DNA here is from genome assembly GCF_949786415.1 of Peromyscus eremicus. Lineage (NCBI taxonomy): Eukaryota > Metazoa > Chordata > Mammalia > Rodentia > Cricetidae > Peromyscus > Peromyscus eremicus. Next base: position 73,558,631 of record NC_081439.1, on the reverse strand, counting down.
AAAGGTATCTAATTGAGATTCTGTCTCACTCATGAATCAGTGATTTTATTTAAATAACCTTCATATATGTATATATTATAGGAAGTTTCTAGTATATTAGGATTCCACAAGATCTTTCGTATGTCCCTTAGTTTTTCCTGTCCCTCCCCATATTCCCTCCATTGACCCCTTTCTCCTCCCCAGATCAATTTGATTCTCACATTCCAGTCATTCTCTTTGTATATCCATAACTATCTAGTCTATTTTCCCTTCCTAGGAAGATACATCTATTCCTTCTAGCACCTTATTCTATACATAACTTCTGTGGGTATATGAATTGTAGCTTGCTTATCAAGGACATCTTAACTAATTTCCACATATCAATGAAGAAGTACACTGTCTTCTGGATTATTTTACTCAGGATGATTTTTCAATATTCCATCTGTCTGACTATGAATTTCATTATTTAGTTTTGTTTTCATTCTTTTTTAAAGCTGAATAATAATATTTCACTGTGTAAATTTATTCAGTTACATTTATCCATTCATCTGTTGATGGGCATCAAGGATGATTCCAATTTCTGGATATTATGAATAGAGTAATGATAGACATAGATGAGCAAATGTCTCTGGGGTAAGATGAAACATCCTTTGGGTATATGCTCAAGAGTTGTATAGCTGGATCTTGAGGTAGATAGATTCCAAACTTTATGAGGAATTGCTACACTGATTTCCATAGTAGCTGTACAAGTTTGCACTCTCAACAAGAATGTAAACATGTATCAATTCATTGTATATGGAGAAGTTGGGATGGTGCCTGGCTATAGTCTTCACCCTATGAACTAGTGTTCATTGGTACTAGAATGTAATCTACACACTATCAAAGAAAAAAAAGTAAACACCCCACATCTTCGTCAACATGAACTGTTTTTTTTTTTGTTTTATTGATCTTAGCTATTCTGATTTGTGTTAAAATGATAAAACAAAGCAGTTTTGTTTTACATTTCCCTGATGATTAGGGTTGTTGAACATTTCTTTAAGTGATTCTCAGTCACATGAGTTTCCCCTTTTGATAATTATATGTTTAGACCTGTACAACATTTTAAAATTGAGTTACTTGTTTTCTTGATGTTTACTTTTAAAAAAGATCTATATGCATTTTGAATATTACTTCTCTATAGGATATGGAGTTAGGGAAATTCCCATTTTGTAGCCTTCCATTTTGTCTGAATAATGGTGTCCTTTGCTATACAGAAGCTTTTCAGTTTCATGAGGCCACATTTATTAATTGTTAATCTTAGTGCCTGTGATAACAGTTATTCTGTTCATAAAGTTGTCTCCTGTGCCACTGTGTTGAAGGTTACTCATAACTTTCTCTTCTATCAGGTTCATTGTATCTGGTTTTACATTGATGTCTCTGATCCATTTGGAGTGCAGTTTTTTGCAGAGTGGTAAGTATGGATCTATGTGCACTCTCCTATATGCAGACATCAAATTGGAACAGAATCATTTGTTGAAGATACAGGTTTTTAAAGTGTGTATTTCTGGATTCCTTATGAAAAGTCAGATATCCATAGGTGTGTAGGTATATGTCTGGTCTTTAATTTGATTCCATTGATCAATTTGTAGGTTTAGATGACAACATCATACTGTCTTTCTTACTAAAAACTTATAGTTCAGTGATACCTTCAGCAGTTCTTTTATAATAAAGGAGTATTATAGCTATCCTGGGTTTTTGTGTTCTCATGTAAAGATGAAAACTGTCCTTTCAAGCTCTGTGAGGAATTGTGTTGGAATTTTCATGGGGATTGCATTAAGTCTGTATATTGCTTTTCATAGGATAGCCATTTTTACTATGTTAATCCTACTAACCCATGATTATCAGAGATATTTTGAGCTTCTGATATGTTCTCCAAAATATATCTTCAAAGACACGAAGTTGTATATATACACAAGTCTTTTACTTGCTGGGATAAAATAACACCAAAATATTTTATTTAGGGTTGTTAAGAAAGGTGTTGATTCCCTGATTTATTTCTCAACTTGTCATTTGTAAATAGCAGGGCTACATATTTTTTGTGTTAATCAGTAAGCCAGCTAATTTGGTGAAAGGTTAAGATCAGCTTTAAGATTTCCCTGGTCAAAATTTTAAGGACACTTATGTATACTATCATATTATCTGCAAATAATATTTTGACTTCTTCCTTTCCAATTTGTATCCCCTTGATCTCCTTCAGTTGTTATGTTGCTCTGGCTAAGACTTCAAGTATGGTATTGGACTGCTATGGAGAGAGTGGTCATACATACCTTGTTAGTGAAAATGCTTGGAGTTTCTCTCCATTTAAATTGACATTCACTGTGGGCTTGCTGTAAACTGCTTTTATTATATTGAGGTGTGTCTCTTGTGTCAATAGACCCTCTAAGAATTTTTTTTATTTTACATTTTTTTTTCATTTTACATACCATCCCCAGTTCCCCCTCCTTCCCCTTATCCTGCACCCCTACCTTCCCCCATCCATTCTTCAAAGGGGGTAAGGCCTCCCTTGGGTAGTCAACAAAGTTTGGCATATCAAGTTGAGTCAGGGCCTAGCCACTCCCCCATGTATCAAGACTGAGCAAGGTATCCCACCATAGGGAATACACCTCAAAAAGCCAGTTCATGCACCTGGGATAAGTCCTGGCCCCACTGCCAGGGGCCCCATCCAAGACTTTTAACATGAAGAGTTGCTGTATTCTGTTAAAGACTTTTTTCTGGGTCTAATGAGTTAATCATGTGCTTTTGTCTTTTAGTCAAAAGGGATTGAAATGTATGAGGGATTATATTTAGCAATTTACACATTTTGAAGCTATTCTGTATCTCTGGGGTAAGGCCTACTTACTATGATGATCATTTTGATGTGTTCTTGCATTTGGTTTATAAGTGTTTGAGAATTTTTGCATCTATGTTTATAAAGGAAATTGGTGTGTAGTTCTCTGTCTTTGCTGTTTCTTTATGTGGTTTATGCATCAGAGTATCTGTGGTCTTGAACAAAAAATTGGGAACTGTTTTTATGTTTGCCATTTGTAGAATAATTTGAGCAGTGATTGGATTATCTCTTCTTTGAAAATCTGGTAGAATTCCTGGCTATAACCATTTGGCCCTGGGCTGTTTTTAGTTGGTATGTTTTTAATGACTGCTTCTATTTCAATCGGTATTATAATTCTGTTTAAATTGCTTACCTCATCTTTATTTAACTTTCTTAAGTGGTATATACTGAAAAAATATATCTTCTTTTTTAGATTTTCCAATTTGGTCGAGTGGAGGTTTTTAAGTATGTCCTTGTGATTCTCTGGATTTTCTCAGTGTCTGTTGTTATGCCTCACTTTCCATCTCTAAATTTGTTAGTTTGGATCTTCTCTCTCTCTCTCTCTCTCTCTCTCTCTCTCTCTCTCTCTCTCTCTCTCTGCCTTTTATTTAGTTTGGATAACCGTTTGTCAAGCTTATTGGTTTTCTCAAATACCTAAGTCTGTGGTTCATTGGTACTTGTAATCTTGTATTTTTCTAACTATATATATATTTCTTACTATGTACATATTTATAAATATATTATATATCATAATATATTAAAATATTATATATATAGTTAATTTTACTCTTGAGTTTGATTTTTTTGCAGTCTACTTTTTTTGGATGTTATTTCTTCTTTTGTTTCTATAGCTTTCAGGTATCCCATTAATGTAGTTATATGTATTCCTTCTAATTTTTTTTAAACATAGGCACTTAGTGCTATGATAATGCTACTTACAACCACCTTCAATGTGTCCCTTAATTTTAGTTATGTTGTATTTTCATTTTCATTCAGTCTAGAAAGTCTTTCATTTCTCTCCTAATCTCTTTATTGATAAAGTTTTTCATTTAGTACTGAGTTGTTTAGTTTTGATAAGGTTGTAAAATTTCTATTATTTTTGTTGTTGATAACATCTAGCTTTAACTGTGGGGGTCAAATAGGACACAGGATATTTCAGTTTTCTTGTGTCTATGTAGACTTGCTTTGTGTCCAAGTATATGGACCTTTTTGGTGGAAGTTCCATGAGGAACTGAGAAAGAGGTATATTCCTTTTTTGTCTGGGCAAAATGTTCTGTAAGTATCTGCTAGGTTCTTTTGATTTTTTAGGTCAAATAACTCTAGTATTTTTTTAGATTAGTCAGAATGATCTTTCTATTGGTGGGAGTGGAGTGTTGAAGTCACCAACTGTCAGTGTGAGTGTCAATATGTGAATTTAACTGTCATAGTGCTTCTTTTATAATGTAGGTTTACCTTGTATTTGGTGCATAGATTTTGAAGTATTGCAATATAATCTTGGTGTATTTTTCACTTTATGACTATGTAGTGTCCTTCTCTATCTCTTCTGATTGATTTTGATTTGAAGTTGGTTTTCTTAGATATTAAAATGGCTACACTGTCCTACTTCTTCAAGCAATTTACTTAGGAAGTCTATTTTCATTATCTTACACTGATGTGATGTCTATCCTTCATGTTTAGGTGTGTTTCTTTGATGCAGAGAGAAAGATAGATCCTGTTTTTTAATTCATTTTGTTAATCTGTCCTTTTCTTTGGGGAACTGAGATCATTAATGTAGAGAGTAATCAATGAGTGATGTTTATTGATTCCTTTTATTTTGCTATAGTGGTGTTGGATCTCCCTTTCAAATGGTTGTTTTAGTAGTATTTATTTCTTGTGTATTTTTGAAGAGATGTCATTAGCCTCATCAGGTGGAAATTTTCCTTATACCTCTTTCTGTATAGATGGATTTTTAGGTGAATATTGCTTAAATTTGTTTTTATCATAAAATATATTTCTTTCTCTATCTATTGTGGTTGAACATCTTGCTCAGTGTAGTAATTTGGGTGAGCACTTGTGTTCTTCTAGATTTATAAAAGATTTGTCCAGTTTTATCTAGCATTTATTTTTATTGAATAATCAGACATTAGTCTAGTAGGTCTACCTTTATTGGTTATGTTTTTTCCATTGCAGCTTTTAATATTATTTCTTAGTTCAGTATGTTTAGTGTTTGGTTATTATGAAAAATGGAGAATACCTTTTCTGATCTAGCTATTTGGTGTTCTGCATGCTTTTTGCACATTTTTAGGCACTCCCTTTTTTGATTGGATAAATTTATTTTAGTGATTTTCTTGAAAATATATTCTGTGCCTTTGACCTGGGTTTCTTCTTTTTCTTCTATTTTTATTTGGCCTTTTCATAGGGTCCCAAATGAGGAAGTTATCAGAAGATGGAAAGATACCAATGCTCCTATATAAGTAGGATTAACACAGTAAAAATGACAATTCTATTAAAAGCAGATTACAGATTCCAGGTATTCTAAAGAGCTATAGTAATAAAAACCACATGATATTGGCATAAAAGCAGACATGTTGATCAATGGAATTGAATTAAAGTCACATTCCTAAATTTGAACACATATGGACCCCTGACTTTTGATAAAGAAGCCAAAAATATACACTGGGAAAAAGACAGCATCTTCACCAAATGGTGCCATTCAAACATGCTGTCTGCATCTAAAAGAATACATAGATCCATATGTATTTATATCCTGGTATAAAACAAAAGGCCAAGTGGATCAAAGACCTCAACATAAAACAGATACACTGAACCTGAGAGAAGAGAAAGTGGGGAATAGCCTTGAACACATTGTGACAGAAGAGTTTCTGAGCAGAAAACTCATAGCACAGGTACTAACACTAAAAATTAATATATGAACCTCATTGAACTGAAAAGTTTTTGTAAGGCAAAGGACATCATCATTTAGACAATGTAGCAGCCTACAGAATGGGAAGGATTTCTTTTTTTACCATTTTCATCTATGACATGACTAATATCCAAAATATATAAAGAACTCAAGAAACTAGAGATAAAAAACCAAAAGATATAATCAAAAATTTGTCAGAGTTTTAAACTGAGATTTCTCAAATAGAAAATCTCAAATGGCCAAACATACTTAAAGAAATTTTCAAAATCCTTAGCTATCATGGAAATGCAAATCAAAAATACTTTGAGATTCCATCTTACACCAGCAAGAATGACTTAGATGAAAAAACACAAATGACTGCTCATGCTGGTAAGAATATGGAGCAAGGGGAGCACTCCTTTCTTGCTGGTGTTAGTTCAATCTTGTGCAGCCACTATGGAAATCAATATGATGGTTCCACAGAGAATTGGGAATTGATCTACCTCAACACCCAGCTGTACCACTCTTGGACAGATATACAAAGGACACCCCATTCTACCACAATGCCTCTTGCTCAACCATGCTCATTGTGGTTTCTTTCATAACAGCCAGAAACTGGAAACCATCTATATATGTGCCTCAATAAAAGAATGAATAAATAAATTGTGCTTCATTTATGAAATGGAGTCTTACTCAGATATTTTAAAAAATGGCCTCATGAAATCTGCAGCAAATGGATTTAACTAGAAAGAAATCACCCTGGGTAAGTGTAGCTAGAGTTACAAATGTAGGATAGATAGGATATTTTCTTTAATTTTGCCAAATACAAATAGACTAGATATCATAACTATAATTATTGCTTGATAATTGTCTTATTATATGTAATTTTACTATGTGAAAGTTTAATACCTTCCTTTATAAAAAAAGAAAAGGGGAAGTGCTATGGGATATTCTCTATGCTGTGAATGTGTTGCTCTGATTGGTTAATATATAAAGTGCTGATTGTCCAGTAGCCAGGCAGGAAGTATAGGTGGGACAAAGAGAGAGGAGAATTCTGGGAACAGGAAATCTGAGTGAGCAGATGCTGCCAGCTGCCACCATGAGAAGCGAGATGTAAAGTACCAGTAAGCCACGAACCACATGGCAACTTATAGATTGATAAAAATGGGTTAATTTAAGATATAAGAACTAGATAGCAAGAAGCCTGCCACAGCCATACAGTTTAAATAACATAAGCATCTGTGTGTTTACTTGAGTCTAAGTGACTGCTGGCCCTGGGTAGACTGGAGATAACTTCAACTACAGGTAAGGTAACCAAGAACAAGAAAGACAAACATGGTATGTATTGACTTATTAGTAGATATTAGCCATTAAGCAAATAATAAACAAGTTACAATCCATAGACTAAGACAGGTTAGGTAAAGAGGAGGGGTTGGGGCAATAAATGGATTTTCTTTGGAAATATAATAGATTTTTTTCTGGGTGGACTAAGGGTAAGTGGGGATTAGAGTAGGGAGGATCAAGCGAGGGTGATAGGATGGTGGAAGACATTGTGGTAAAAGACATCTGGAATAGCATGGCATTTGTGTGTGGGGGGGTCTGTGGGTGTGTGTGGGGGTCTGTGGGTGTGTGTGTGGGTGTGGGTGAGTGGAGGGGGGTGAAAACCTACCATGGTGGAAACATCCTTGAATCTATAAAGGATTCTAATAAGGACTTTTGATAATGGGGGAATATAGAGTCACAACTGGCTGTCTCTTTTCACCAGGCAAGCCTTCCAGTGGATGGACTGGTTTGAAATCAACTGAGTTGTTGTTAAAAGTGAGTGGTGGCACATGGAAATCCCCAAGCTACCAAGGTTGAACCTAATACAGAAGACTAGTCTCCACAAAATTAAAGTGGGGCCCTACTGTCAAGACCAACATCTGTATAACACATTGAACATGGAAAAGCTGAGCTGGTTCCTACATGGAACCTTCGCCCCTACCTTCTACTCTCTTTGGTATTGGTAAGTACACAGCAGGCAACCTAAATGTGGACATAAACTCAGGCCCAAAAACTTTGACCTATGATCTATCTTGCCTGCATAATATACTAGGACAATTGTGGCATGCAACTTGTGGGAGTATACAACCAATGTTGGGTTTTTATTAAGGCCCACTGCATGAGAAAAAAACCCATTCCCAACACTGCTTGTATAACCAAGAATCAGAGACTAGATGTCCCAGAGGCCCATAATAAAACCAAACACAAATGGTATAAAATTTAAAAAAAAATAAAAAAAATGATTCCTAATGATATTCTGCTATACTCATAGATCAGGGCCTTAACCAGTCATCATCGCAGAGGCTTTCTCCTGCAGAAGATGGAAACAGACACAGAAACCCACAGCCAGACATTATGCCAAGAGACAGTCTAAATTTGGATTCTCCATTAAATTCTTCTACTCAGAGTTCAGGGAATCCTGTTGAAGAGGAGTCAGAGAAACTGTAAGAGTCAGAGAGGAGGAAGGACACGAGGACAACATAGCCCTCTGAATTAACTAAGCAGGATGTGTATGAGCTTACAGAGACTGAAGCAGTAAGCACAGGACCTACGTGGGGCTACATCAGGTAATCTGCATATGTATTATACCTATTAACTTAGTATTTTTATGGGACTCCTGAATATGAGAAAGAGTGGGTCTCTGAGTATACTGCCTACTCTTGGAGCACATTTCCTCTTCTTTGGTTGCCCTGTCCAATTTTCATATGTAATTTTTTGCTTTATCTTATTATGTTTTATTTTGTCATGTCTGGTTGTTATCTCTTATAAGCCTGTTCTTTTCTAATGAGAGACAGAAAGGGAGTGGATCCAGAATATAGGGAAGGTGGGGAGGAACTGGAAGGAATAGATGGAGAGCAAACTATAATCAGAATATATTTTATAAGAAAAGACTATTTTCAACACAAAACAATTATATATATATATATATATATATATATATATATATATATGCCATAAAACCATACTGGGAACATAGACAAAGAGATACATTGGCTTCTTCCTACTACTCCAGTAGCCCCTTTTGCCCCAAGTCTATCTTCAGAGTCCTTAAGTGAGGTTAATGTTCAAGTAGAGGACAGTATGTATGTATATTAATCATTTTCTGATCAAGGGATGGTTCAACCACATCACTGTCTTGACTGCAGTCTCTTCAGCAAGGGATCTGTGTGAAATCTCTCTGTGGGAGAAAAGTTTCAATTCTGGCTAGCTAGGCTTTCTCTTCTCTGAGCATGAGATTCCTGAGAAAATTCCAATTTCTTGGGCCCCACAACTTTAATGATCTCAAAAACAGGTTAAGGATACAATTGTCTGTTTAATATATCTTCATTCCTTCTGGTAGTTTGATATCAGTCTTAAAGTATCTCCTGTTATGCTTTCTGTCTTCAGTTATAAAAAATTTGCTCTATGGCCCATTTCTATAAGGATGTTTCCCCCTCACTAGAACTGCATTGTCATGGAAGCTGAATGAATATTTTTAGAAAATGACTGTTGTGGTTTGAATGGAATGCCTCATATTGCCGTGGGCTTTGAATACTTGATCATTGTTTGGATGTTTATGAGGTTTGGACTTGCCAGTAGAAGCAAGTGGAACACTTTGTATTTGCATTCCCATCTCATTATCTGTTTTCTGTTTATGGTTCAAGATGTCAACAATTAGATACCTAATCCTGTCACAATTCTTTGCAAAAACAGACAGTAAGCCTCCAGAATCATAATAAAAAATAAACATTTTCTTCTGTAATATGACTTGGTCATGTTGTTTTACCATACCAACAGAAAATTAACTAATATACCATATCAAGTATTTCATAGTAACATGAAACTGGCTAGTAAAGGTAATGACAGAAAATATTTTGTCTTAATAACTGGCCTAAATCAACTGCTATAAAAGTGAAAAGTACAGGCTTATTAAATAAAAGCCATTAAGAAGCCATCAGAGGCCATCTGATTTTCTCCAATAATCCCACTTTGTGTCTTGGTCCCTAGGTGCATAGGCTTATAGATGAAACAACAAAGTATTTCAGTGACGTCATTGTAAATGTGTTTAAAATCATACATAAAATCTTAAACCTATATATGGGACATGATTAAGGAGTCCTCAAACTATAAAACATCTGAGAAAGTCTTCTTCAAACTTTTGTTACATTCCTTAAGCACACAGTGGGAAAAGGGGGGCTTTAGATTTCTTTTTAAAAGCAAATGGCCAACAGAGAAAAGGTGTATAATGAGATAGAAACTCAAGATCCTTTCAGCCTTGGGTGCAGCTGTCCAGTATCCAAAACTAAGTGGATACTATACATGACATGGCTAGAGGACATATCTCATCAAAACTTCTGCTGTGTTGCCAAGGGCCTGCCCTAGGTGTTTGACAGGTTCCAGAGAAGAGGCAAGGAATTGGTGAGGGAAGAAGTGAGCCAGGCCATGGTGGTGGGGGAGAATCTTGCAGCCTGGCTAACTAGCAGTCAGAGCACATATTTATTTATACAGAATTTGGTAAGCAGGGATAAATTCATGTTGTTCCAAAACAGATATTACTTCTGGTTTTGGACATGTGTTTAACTTTTTCTTTTAAACATCTGGGGTCATAAGTTTAGTCATCATTGATAAACAGTGACAGAACAGAGATGTCTTTTATAATCATTTTCAATCAACTTTAGTCATTGTTAATAATCAGAATTATCTTTTATAATTATCTTTACTCATTAACACCATAACCCAAATTTTTCTTTCTTTATGAAGAAATTTTTATGTATTTTACATACCAACCACAGATGCCCCTCTCTTCACTCCTCCTGCACCCCAGCATTCACCCCCCAAACCACACCCCATTCCTTCCTCCAAAAAGGTAAAGCCTCCCATGGGGAGTTAGCAAAGGCTGGTACATTCAGTTGAGGTAGGTTCAAACCCCTCCCTATGCATCAAGTCTGTGCAAGGTGTCCCACCATAGGTAACGGGCTAGAAAAAGCCAGCTCATGCACCAGGGATAGATCTTGATCTTACTGCCAGGGGGCCCCTCAAGCAGACTAAGCTACGCAACTGTCTAGCTTATGTAGAGGGCCTAGTCCAGTCACATGGAGGCTTCACAGCTGTTGATCTAACATCAACATGTTGTTCATGAGTTCCCATTAGTCTGGTGTAGTTGTCTCTGTAGGTTTCGCCACCATGATCTTGATGCCCCTTGCTCATAGAAACCCTCTTCCCTCTCTTCAAATAGACTTTTGGTGCTCGGCCTGGTGCATGGCTGTGGATCTCTGCATTTGCTTTCATCAGTTACAGGATGAGGGCTCTATTATGATTGTTAGGGAATTCACCAATCTGATTACTGAGGTAAGTCAACTCAGGTACCCTCTCCACTATTGCTGGTAGTCTAAGCTGAGGTCATTCTTTTGGATTCCTAGGAAACTTCCCTAACACCAGATTTTCGCTATCTGCATGATGTCTCTCTCTATCAAGGTATCTCTTTTATTGCTCTCCCACTCCATCCCTGTTCCAGTTCAACCATCCCATTCTCTTATGTTCTCATTCCTTATTCCCCTACCCTCTATTGACTCCCCTCACCCTCTGTTTACTCATGGAGATTTCATCTATTTCCTTTTCCCAGAATTATCCATGCAACCCTCTTATGGTCCTCTGTAGACACACACATACAAAAATGAAATAGTTTATGGGCTACACACTGCTTTGATGGAGGCATAGACCCACTGCTTCCAAGAGTTGGTGGTGGGCCTGGCTCCAAGAGCTGGTGGTAAATGTATCACCACCATATTGGGAAGCTGAAGTGGGCAGAGTCAGCAGCCAAAGATTCTGCTTCAGTATTAGCCATGGCAGTTTAAAGCAATAGATTCACAATAAAGAAGATTCAGATAGAATAAGACTTTAAATGGTTTACAGTGTGTGTAAAAATGTACATAGGATTGGAAGAGAGAAGAAAATGAATATAGATAGTTATATAAAGAAATATTTTTTAAAAAATAAATTCTTTAAAGAGACAGTAAAGACATTATAAAAAACAAACCACGTAAAGATGGATATTACATAGAGAATATGGATTGTGTTTTCTTTGGGATTTTTTTTCTTGAATTTTTTTTTTATTCATTTTACATACCAACCACCAATCCCCATCTCATCCTTTCTCCTGTTATCCCCCAGCCTGCCCCCATCCCCGAACCCCCATCCCCTCCTCCAAAAGGGTAAGGCCTCCCATGGGGAGTCAGCAAAGCCTAGAACGTTCAGTTGAGGCAGGACCAAACCCCTCCCAAATGACTCAAGGGTGAGCAAGGCACCCCACCATAGGTGGTGGGCTCCAGAAAGCTGGCTCATGCACCAGGGATAGATCCTGATCACACTGCCAGGGGCCCCTCAAGCAGACCATGCTACTCAACTGTCTCCTGTCTGCAGAGGGTCTAGTCCAGTCCCATGTAGGTCCACAGCTGTGCGTCTAAAGTTTGTGAATTTCTATGAGCTTGGTTTAGTATTAACTAGGCATGAGGCTGAGAAATACAAGTTTCATTTCATCCTGGGTCAAATAGTGAGTACATATCTCAAAATACTAAGAATAAGGGAGACAGGAACATATTTGAGGCCTATTCTAACAGGCAGATTACACTTTTATTATCCCATCCTTTTGGAATGTTACACCATGAAAACAAAGATGGAAATAATACCAGAAGCAACCACTTTTTGCAAGACAGAAAAGAAAATGAACATCAAACAAAGATAAAGTACATTTAAAAATTATAAGCTTAGAGATAACCATGAGCATGCAATTCGGTCCCCACCTATCAGTAGCAATATAAAGCACACAGTAAGAATTGAAATACATTGTTACTGAGTTGGGTCACATAAACCTTCTTTGGGATTTTTTAACTGCAGAAGGACATTTAACTGTAAAGGCTGCTGAATTAAACCAATACGTATATTTTAAAGGTATCTTGAGTTCAAAATTTGGATCTAAGGATATGTTGCTTTGGAAAGGAGGCTCTGGTTTTGTTTCCACATTAAGCAAGAGACTACGGATTTCTTCCAGGTTAAGATGGATCATATTTGATCAAGCCAGACCTCCTGAACCTTAACAGATGGTACCTATCAACAAAGGTTATAGCTGGTCTTCCCAGGACTTGGCCATTATCTCAAATTTTCTCAAGATCTCCATAAGACTACCAGTGCCCACAAAAAGGAAGTATCCTAGAAAACTATACCCACATTTCCAAACAAGTAGATTATGGGTATTTGTCTTAATTTAGAGATTGGTTACAAATTGTGATTGGTCATAGTCAATCTCTTTCTAAAGAAGAAAATGGAATATTATAGATATGATAGAATAAATAACAACAATTAGTTTAAAATGTTTTACATTGCTATGGATTTTATTTTATTGATGCAAATTTAAATTTAATTTTGTTATACTGTATGTATATTTCTACTCTTGTCTAAAGTATTTTGTTTGTGCAACTCATTTAAAATTGTAACGCATAATTGAGAAATACAGATTAATAATTAGTCATCTAGGATAATCAAACTTATACTCATGTTATTTAAGTTTTTCAGATATACATAGATATATTTCAATTAGGTAGATAATCTTCAAAGACTTTGAAGACCTACAGAATATGGCATTTAAAATAGTTTTTATTTTCTATTAAGAAAATTTTTTCATTCATTTTACACACCAATCAAAGATCCCCCTCTTCCCTCCTCCCACACCCCAGCCTCCCCTTCCCAAAAATGTAGACTTTCTGGACAGTGAGGCACGTGTGCTCCTGGCAGCACCAATCAATTTCAGAGGGGAGGATAGGCATCAAAGACACTCCATATGGCATTTATCTTCTTCATGGCAAAATAACAATTTGGGCAAGAAACTGTTCTTGCCTGGGCTTCTTGACAAAATGTTGTATCAACTGGACATGCAGGACCCATAGGAAGGTTATCACTGAACTTTGCAAGGCAAGATGGTCCTTGAGGTTCCTGTTTCACAGAGGAAACTGCCAGACATTCCACAGGACATAGAGAGAAGTGATCAAGAGACTCTAAGCCTATAGGCTAAAGATGCATGCCCTAATGTTGCAGAGGAACTTTGGGCAACTGTCCAGGTAGCCAGCTGTCCCTGGCATTTCCAGAATTTTGGAAGTTGCTTACAATGCATTTCCTGTTTACTTAGGTAATATGGTATCCTTCTGAGATCTTTGATGTAGTTGAAGACCAGATAGTTATAATTTTCCTTTGTTATGATAAAAGGTAAATTAGATATGAAACTTTAGACTCACAAATATAGGATAGATGATAAAATATTTTCTTTAATTTTGCCAAATACAAATAGACTAGATATTGTAACTGTAATTCTTGTGTGATAACTGTTCTATTATATGTAACTTTACTATGTTCAAGTTAAAACCTTCCTTTTTGATTAGACAGAAATGGGGAGGTGCTGTGTAATGTCATTCTGTATGCTGTGAATATGTATTGCTCTGATTTGGTTGATAAATAAAACACTGATTGGCCAGTAGCCGGGCAGGAAGTATAGATGGGGAAAGCAGAGAGGAGAATTCTGGAAAGAGGAGGGCTGAGCCAGGAATCATCAGCCAGATACAGAGGAGTTAAGATGGCAAGGCAGAACTTAAAAAAGTTACCAAGCCACATGGCTAAACATAGATAAGAGTCTATGGGTTTATTTAAGTGTAAGAGCTAGTTAGTAATAAGTCTGAACTAATGGCTGAACAGTTATAAATAATATGAAGCCTCTGTGTGATTATTTTATAAGCAGCTGAGGGACTGTGCAGCTGGGTGGGACACAGAAAAACTTACAGCTACAGTCCTCCGTGCATACATCCACTTAAACTTAACCTGATAGAAGAGAAAGTAGGAAATATCCTTGAATGCATTGGCACAGGAGACCACTTAATATATACAACACCAGTAGCACAGACACTGAGAACAACAATTAATAAATGGGTCCTCTTGAAACTGAGAAGCTTCTGTAAGCCAATGGACACAGTCAATAAGACAAAATGATAGCCTATAGAACGGGAAAAGATCTTCACCAACCCACATCTGACAGAGGGCTGATCTCCAAAATATGTAAAGAACTCAAGAAACTAAACATCAAAATACCAAACAATCCAATTAAAAAAAAATGGGCTACAGAGCTAAAGAGAGAAATCTCAACAGAAGGATCTCAAATGGCCAAAACACACTTAAGAAACTGCTTGACATCCTTAGTCGTCAGGGAAATGAAAATCAAAATGACTCTGAGATAGCTGTCAGAATGTCTAAGATCGAAAACACTGATGATAGCCTATGTCAGAGAGGATGTGGAGCAAGGGAAATATTCCTCGACTGTTGGTGGGAGTGCAAACTTGTACAGCAACTTTAGAAATCAGTATGATGGTTTCTCAGAAAATTGGGAATCAATCTACCTCAAGACTCAGCTATACCACTCTTGGGCATATACCCAAGGGATGCTCAAGCATGCCACAAGGACACTTGCTCAACTATGTTCATAGCAGCATTATTTGTAATAGCCAGAACCTGGAAACAACCTAGATGCCCCTCAACCAGAGAATGGATAAAGAAAACATGATAAATATACACAGTGGAGTACTACTCAGCAGTAAAAAAACAATAACATCATGAAATTTGCAGGCAAGTGAATGGAAATAGAAAATATCATCCTGAGTGAGGTAACCCAGAAACACACACGCACACATACAAAAAAAAAAAAAACAAACATGGTATGTACTCATTCATAAATGGATACTAGATGATAATCAGCACAGGATAACCAGACTAGCATAACCCTATTTTTAAGAATCTAGAGTCATATGACAGCCTTTTCTCAGGCTGGTAGCTCTTAAGGCTTCAAGGACATTAGATGGAAAGAAAATCTCTAAACCAGGCCAGGCAGATTTCCATGTCCCATCCAGTGTTTTATTAATTTTTAATAGAGTGAAAATTGTCAAATAGGCCCAAGAAACATCCTCAGGCCAAAGCTTCTGCAGTTATTTTTCAATTTCTCACATAATATAATATTTACATTTTATATCTTTATAGAATTTATTTATGTGTATAATCTTGGTATTCTTATATTCCTTGGTCATATGATATCATAGTTGTTCTGCACAATCTAACTTTTGTAAGAAAGGGAGGTCATGACACCTCATTCTTTTATCATTTTCCTACAACATTCTTTGTTCATCAGTATAAGTCCCTGTGTAGGGCAGCGGTAACTCTAGCTAATCAAACTTTGTTGTTCTATCTGCCACATAATGGCCTGCGTGTATATTAAGAAGAGACTTGTAATCTGATCTGTGGCCAACTCCTCTAGCCCATTGAGTCGTATTTACCTTTTTAGGTTTACTTTGGTTTGATTATCTTATTCCTGAGTAAGTAGGGGGGCAGTTGTTTCAAGCATATCTAAGAGTCTCATAAAGAGATCTCAGGTGTCTCTGTGTCACAATCTCCAAGGCTAAGAAAGACCTCCAGGTAGATAATGACTTCTCCCTAAGAGCATGAGGGGTAGTATGCTCAGGACTTTCCTGGGGAAACATTGAAGTAGTACTCATATGAAATGATTCATATGAAATTTCCCATTAATACAATATTACCCAATTGTACAAATATTAAAAGTCTCCCAAGTAAGCAAAACATGAAAATCAAAACCACAAGTGGCACAGTGATCGTCATGTGGCTCAGCTTTGCTGGATCTTTGTCAAGCAGCTCTGCTGGATTATGACTTTTGTTATTCTCATCAGATATGCCTGTGCCACAGAGTATCTGATCTTTGGAGAAAGATGACAAGCATTGTAGCCTTCTATTTTACTTCATATATTAAGAGTCATCAAAGCACATTAGTCTGTTATCAATTTCAAATTACTTTACCCATGTCTAGCCAAACAAATAGGAATACCACTTTGATATTAATTCATTTTCGCAATTAATCAGGGACTCACAGAAAATATGCCATTAGGGCACATGTCAATATCTGTGAGAGGAGGCCTGAGTAGAGGCTGAATTTTATCATTTTATTCTCATTCAGTGGCAAGTAAAGGTCCACGTGAAAATTCAAATCATGAATGAACAAGTAGCCATTCAAACATACAACATTAATTAGAGTGGACTTTCCCTAAAGAAAAGAGTGGAGTGTTCCTGTCTTGCTGAACTGAGAACAGCCTTCCTGTGGGACAGGAGACTGATACAGTGGCAATGAAATGTACTACCAATTTGTTTTCATTTGAATAGACAGAAGAAACTAACTAAACAGTTGGAAGATACCAAAGCAAATGGAGATGGAGATAGGGATGTGGGTAGCAAAAAGTGCTAGGCCCTTATACTTTTGAGTTACAGATGCAATCACTTAGAGCTTACCTAACTATATCAGTCTTAATACTTAAAATCTGAAAGATGGACAGTGAACAATGTCAAAAGGTTGGCAAGACCCATTTTAATCTTCCAGAGCTTAGAAGCAATGGAATTTGTTTCCTATTGCAAGAAGGACCATATGTTGGCAAAATGTGCTTGTCAGCAGACAGGAATCTTTTCCTAGAATTTGTACCACCTTCTTTTATTCACTTTAAGGAGGAAAGGGTGAAGTTAACATCCTATTATCATTCCCCTCCCCCACACTTGGTTAGATATCCTGCTTCTGATTGGCTGTGAGCCACCTTTGTGACATCACATGACAAGTAGTATGCTGATTTCAGTATATAGTTACCTCCCTACCATGAATCTAGAAACTCAAGAACACTATTTGTTGGGTATATTTAGTAGAATAAAAGACATATTTGACTCCACATCAGTATGGTGATGTGGATTCATGGTATAAAATATTTGTGATGCTATTTTCATACACATCTTTAATACAGAGTTTGGAAGAAGACTGAAACAAAACTAAACTCTGGGGTTGGTGAAGAGATAAGAAGTAAATTCCCATGTACTTCTTCTCTTGAATTAAGAAGGAGTTCAAGAAAAAGCTTTGAGATTCTTGATGAAAAAGTTCTGAAGAAGGATCCAGACTTCCTAGAAAACTCTTATCCAGATGACCAAATCTATTGTGCAGTCAAAATCTTTTCCTCAGAAAACTCCAGAGACAGTTCAAAATGAAACCTTCAAGTTTGTATACTAGAATGACAATGGAAACAGTTTTATAAGAGATTCTTTAGAGGAATAGCTCAGAGAAGATGTTTAGGATAATTATTTTCAGCAGATTAATGTATTAGTTTAATCTGTTTTCTGAGACTGGTATGTCTGCTTGAGTTTTCAGTTCCACGGTTTTGTCATGAGATAAATCTTCCAGACATAACAAGGACCTGTTGAAAGTAAGTATAGCTTTCTTGGTGGAACAAGAAATCCTTTTTGCTTTGAGTACTTCTTAATGTATGTATAATTTTCAAACAACTATTTTGCACTACTCAGTTGTATGAATTTTAATGTAGTAACTAGGCCTTCATCATACAGATTTTAAAATATTTCATCCTGATATTTCATTTGCAGTTTCTACCTATGTTTTATTTATTTATTTATTTATTTATTTATTTATTTATTTATTTATTTATTTATTTATTTATTTTTATTTTGCACTACAATTAAGATTTTCATATCAGCCACGGATTCCCTTGTTCTCTCCCCTCTGGCCCCCCTCACCTTCCCCCCAACCCACCCCCCATTCCTACCTCCTCCAGGGCAAAGCCTCCCCTAAGGACTGAGATCAACCTGGTAGACTCAGTCCAGGCAGGTCCAGTCCCCTCCTCCCAGGCCGAGCCAAGCAACCCTGCATAGGCCCCAGGTTTCAAACAGCCAACTCATGCAATGAGCACAGGACCCGGTCCCACTGCCTGGATGCCTCCCAAACAGATCAAGCCAATCAACTGTATCACCCATTCAGAGGGCCTGATCCAGTTGGTGACCCCTCAGCCATTGGTTCATATTTCATGTGTTTCCATTCGTTTGGCTATTTGTCCCTGTGCTTTATCCAACCTTGGTCTCAACAATTCTCATTCATATAAACCCTCCTCATTCTCGCTAATTGGACTCCCAGAGATCCACCTGGGGCCTAGCCATGGATCTCTGCATCCAGATCCCTCAGTAGTTGGATGGGGTTTCTAGCATGACAATTAGGATGTTTGGCCATCCCATCACCAGAGTAGGTCAGTGTGGGCTGTCTCTCGACCATTGCCAGCACTCTGTTGTGGGGTATCTTTGTGGATTTCTGTGGGCCTCTCTAGCACTTTGCTTCTTCCTATTCTCATGTGGTCTTCATTTACCATGCAATGAGCACAGGACCCGGTCCCACTGCCTGGATGCCTCCCAAACAGATCAAGCCAATCAACTGTCTCACCCATTCAGAGGGCCTGATCCAGTTGGTGACCCCTCAGCCATTGGTTCAAAGTTCATGTGTCTCCTATTCCTTGTTCTTCCTCTCTGTTCTTGATCCAGCTGGGATCTCCTGCTCCCCCAAGCTCTCTTTCCCTCCACCCAAAATGCAGGTATGCACATTATTAACATAGAAAATACCATTCCCTTTTAAAGTAGTGTTTTTGTTACATTTATTTATTTCTATGTGTATACAGTTGTTCGTTTAGAGAGCAACTAAGGAACATGAGGTTCTTCTCCAACCAAGTGAATTCCAGGAAATGAACTCAAGTCATCAGGCTTGACTGCAAGTACTCCTACCCACTGAACCATCTTGCCATCCCAAATGTCATTAACTTTTGAGTATTAATCTTATACCCTGCTATTATAGAAAACAAGTAGAGGTTTCTAAAATTTAGTGTGGATTTCTATGTACACAGTAATATCAAAATAAAGCATAATTTCATTAGGACTGATAGATTTTCATTGACAGCTTAGAATCAATTGCATAAAGCATCATGGCTATTCTATGCATGTATGTATTTTATATGCATGTAACTGTATATTTTCATAAGAGTGTGTCTATGTGTGTTTACTTTTGTACTCTGGTTGTTTATTATTGCAGTGTCTAGAACTTCCAATACTATGTTGAATAAGAGTGATGAAAAGTCTCTCTGTTCTTTCTGATCTTAGGGAGAAACTGTAAATATTTCACAATGATATATAGTTAGCTCCAAATGTTCTTAAAATGAGTGTTATCAACTTTATAAAATTTCCTTTGTATTTCTAGTTTTGGAGAATTCTCATCTAAAAGAGTATTGAATGTTAGATTTTGTTAAATAATATTTAGCATCAATTAATGTGGTCATGTTATTTTCCTTTATTGATGTGAATGAATATTCAGTTACCTACAATTTTATTAGTCATAATTTATAATGCTTTTATACATTTATGGCTACAACTGATTAAACATTTTTGCAGATTTTTAAATTTTGTATCTCATGCAAAAGATGATTATCTTGGAGACTACAGTGTAACTTGTTTTATTCTCAAATGTGTATGATTTTAAATTGTTTCATTTTCTGTTCTTTAGTATAAATTCCTTGTTTTGTTTCCCTCATGTTTTAAAACTTATGTGATAGAATTACTACAAAGACCTTGCTCTGTATATTATTTAATCATAGAATTCTCTATAAATTTCTTTTATCATAGTCAACCTACATCTCCATCACTTCAAGGAATTGTTACATCACTAAGCATATACCAATTTTATCCATTAATTCAAATAATATTTGTTCATTATTTCGAATAAGATATTAACCAGGGCCGGGCGGTGGTGGCGCATGCCTTTAATCCCAGCACTCGGGAGGCAGAGCCAGGCGGAACTCTACGAGTTCGAGGCCAGCCTGGGCTACCAAGTGAGTCCCAAGAAAGGCGCAAAGCTACACAGAGAAACCCTGTCTCAAAACCCCCCCCCAAAATATTAACCAGATGCTGTCCCATATTTTTGTATATTTCTTCATTTGATAAACGCTTCTATAGACACTTCGTATTTTTCCTTATAATATAAAACTATTCAGAAAGATAACAAAATATTTCTATGTAAGTGCTATTTGTTTTACTTCTCAGTTTTTAATTTATTTTGATGACACCCTTAAATTACATTTCTTACAAGATAAAGGAAATTCTCTTCCATTCTTGTTTTCTGTGCCTGTATTTTAACTTTTTAAAAAAAACTTTAATGGAGGCTTTCACTTTCTTATTCATTGGTACCTTCTAAATTTTTTGAACCTGTGTATAGTACACTAACATATAGATCCTTTACTCTATACCCCACCCTGCTTTCTATAACACCAGGGACCAAGTCCATGATTTGTGCTGCCTATATAAATATTCTATCATTGATTAGTATCCCAAAACTCTCCATTTCTGTTTTCTAGAATTTCTCCTTAAATGTATGTGTTTGTTTTTTATTGCTGTCTATACTAAATCATCTACCTTATAATTGAATATAAGGATTCGTACATTCCTAAAATAATATTTTAAATTATTCATACTAAGGGTGATATACTTATTCTCTTTGTTTTTATTCAATTTCTTTAAAATATTTGACCCACTTCATTGAATTATCGGAAAATTTTGCTATGCTACTGTCCAGTTTCAAAGTTAATATTCAATTTTTTGAATACAAATGTACCTACATTCTAGTGAGTTCTAAATTTATACATCCTAACACAGCTATTTCAACTTCAAGTTTCATTTCTCAGTTTAATACTTGAACTTTAACATCTATTAAACTTATAAAATAACTCAAAACATTTTATTTTTTTTCTTATCTCTATTTACCTACCCATTGGCCCATTTATCCTAATTACACCCCAATTACCAAAATAATACAAATCTTCTGCCCAGCAACTCAAACTACATACTTTATTTTCTTACTCTTTTCAATTTCTTTACAACTACACCCCTATCGATTCCTTTATAGATATTGTTGTCTACTTTTTTATATAAATGCATTACAAAATAAGTCTCTTCACGAACTTTTCCCTGTTAAAACAACTTTTAAAAATGTTAGCATTCACCTGGAATAAAATAATAAATTATCTGTTAGATTCCCTACTGGATTATTGTGTCCAAAAACCTTATATTATCCAAAGACCTTAGCTTAGTGGTAGCATAATTGCCTAGCATGTTTAAAGTCCTGGCTTTAAACAGTAGAAAAAAAAAGGAAGAAACTTTTAGACAAGTATGGTGTTACATGTCAATGATCTCTGTCCAAAGGCATTTAGAAAAAAGGATTTCCATGAACGTAAGTCTAGCCTAGGTTATAGTGATGAGACCTATTCTACTTAAAACACTTATATTTTAGCACTTAAAAAAATATCATGTGCTTACGAAGTATTGTAATTTTAGCTCCATAGAAAACGGAGGCGTAAACTAACCTTATTGGCTTATCTGAACATCATTTGGGAATTTAATATCAGAGAATCATAAATAAGGGGAAAGTGAGGAGTGAGATAGAAATATTGAAAAAGTTAACATAAAGATTACCTTTTCAAACTAATGAAAATTTTGGAATATGTACACATGATTACTCCTTCCAAAATAGAATTTTAATGTACTATCTGCATCACTCAAGAAAGGCTGCATGAATTGCTATTACTCCAAGCAATTTTTTGCTCTGACTCCAAACAATTTTTTTCTGAGGAAGATAAATAAATTTTTCATAATTCAAAATTTACTTACTTTAATTTTAAATATCTCAATTCTGTTTATGAAGTAGGATTTCATAAACCACTGGGAGAATACAAACAATCTACAAGTCCATGTAAGCCCCTTAAGCCATAGGAGTGACCAGGCTTCTCCCCCAGGGACCTCTAACTGCCAGGTTCCACCCACAGAATACTCTAACTCTAATAACTGTTGGACCTTGTCCACATGCTACAGCGTAAAAGCCCAAACTCTTGACATGAATTCCCACTAATCACCACCCTGGAAAGTTCCACCCTCTTCCCCAGAAATTCTATATAAGCCCAGTATCCTTTTCAACTTGCTGCTGTTTCTCATCTGACCAGAGGCAGCCACCCTCCTGGTTCCCCCCACACACACAATGAATCCCTTGTGTGAGGTTTGTTGTGACCTGTGACTTTGTAATATTTCTTAACTCCTGACTGCCAGGAACCCTCTCGATCTGAACTATAATGCTAATACTTGGTGCTGAGACTTGGATAGGTTCTCCTAATGTCTGCATTTTCCCTCATGTTCTAAGCTTCAGTGGGGTCCTATCCCTTTTCTCCAATCTACCTGCAACAGATTCACTTTCTGGCTCCTGGATTTCTAAGCACCCCATCTACCAGCAGTGATTAGGTAAATGTCCCCTTTGGTCAGTGTAAACATTTTCCTGAATCTAAGGAAGTAACTGTGGAATGTCTGACAACTCTCTGGTACTCTTGGAAGCAGAGGTACCCTCAGCCACAGTCTTTAAGGCTATGGCTGAACCTCTTCATCTGACCCAATCCATCCTTTTTTGTAGCTGCAATCCTGCTGTGGAAACCAGGCTATTGCCTCCCTTCTTGCTCTCTTTTACTACCAACCCCTCTGGAGCTTCCTATAATCTCACAACTCAGTTACGTCCTTGTGGCTTTTGTATCTTTATCCCCTGACCCTTTCCTGTGGATGAGACCCTGGCTCCTAGAATTTGGCTTTAGTTCTTGCTTTCTCACCTCTACAAAAGCCTGGTACCAGACTGTGGTGATATTTTGTTTGTGTTCTAATAAATAAATCTTGCCTGAAGATCAGAGTGCAGAGCTAAGCTCTAAGTAAATTGGTTACAACAACTCTGGGTTTGGTCCCAGATTTTGGCACCAAAATGTGACTTTTGCAACTCTGGGAAAGGTGTCCTGACTACCCAGGGAGTCAGGCAACACCTTGAGCTGCTTAGGAAAGCTCTGACAGCTGAAGCTGCAAGGAGACAGTTCATCCCTAGAGAGTGAGGTATCCTTCCTGGACACCTCAAGCTGCTCAGAACAACAGCTCTGCCCTGAAGGTTTTCCAGACACCTGGAGCTGTTTAGCACTGCTCTGACAGCTGTAACTTCAAGGAGACAGGTCATCCTGGAGGGCAAGGTATCCTGGACACCTTGAGCTGCTCAGAACAACAGCTGTTCCCTGAAGGTGTCCTGGCCACACCTGGAGCTGTTTAGCACAGCTCTAACAGCTGGAGCTGCAAAGAGACGGCCCAATCCTGGAGGGAAGTTTTTCTGACTTCTTGGGAAAGTCAAGCCTGGAACTGCTTCAGCAGGGAAGGGTATCCTGACTGTTCAGGAAAGTCAGGGTTTCCTGACTGTTTGGGAAAGTCACGCTATACCTGGTGTGATGGGGGATGGTCTCCCTGCAGGATATAGCAATCCTGCTCCTCTCCTGGAGAGCCACTACAGCTGAGCTTTGCTCAGCCCCCACTTAAGGAGGCTTCCTAGTAGAGCTCTGCTTCTCTGACCTAAGAAATTGCAAAAATGTAAAAATTTCCTCCAGTTCAGGAGAAAAGTGTTACTTTTCAGCTTTCTCTTGCTCTGTTCACTGAGGGACTTCTCAGCATGGATCTTCTGTTCAGCTCCTCCTTGCTCAATCCACTATGAGATGTCTCAGCAAGGTTCTTCTGTTCAGCTCCCCCTTGCTCAATCCACTATGGAACATCTTAGCAAGGTTCTTCTGTTCAGCTCCCCCTTGCTCAATCCAGTATGGGACATCTAAGCAAGGTTCTTCTGTTCAGCTCCCCCTTGTTCTGGGATGTCTCAGCAAGGTTCTTCTGTTTAGTTCCCCCTTGCTCAACTCACTATGGGATGTCCCAGCAAGGTTTTTCTGTTTAGTTCCCCCTTGTTCAATCCACTATGGGATGTCTCAGCAAGGTTCTTCTGTACACCAGTGAATGAAGATCTTCACATCCAAAACTCTTTTGAGAAAAAATATTTATTTGTGAAGGAGGAGTCCAGGAGAGTAGCTGCCTCTACCAGAGTGGAGAGAACAGCTCACAACTGACCATGCAGGGCGGTTTATATAGGATGTCCTGGGAGTGGAGTCAACCTGTGATTGGTTAGTTTTTTCTGCCCAGGGATTGGCCAGTTTTATGGACTAGGGACAGAGATGGACCTGATTTCAGAGCCAAACTGTGTTTCTTTCACTGGCCTTTCTTGGCTTTTTGACACTACCTCTAAGGCCAGGGCACATTTCTTTCACTGACTCTGATTCTAGAGACCAAGAGAGAGTGCTATTTTGATACTAGTTTCAGAGTCAGGGCATATTTCCCGGGTTCTGGGTTTTGGGATAAGGTGTTCATTTCTCTGGCTCAGGTCCCATACACAGGTTGTGTTTCTTTCCCTGATCTGAGCCCTAGGGCCAGGATTCTACTGTCCTGCTCTGTGATTGGTTGATTTCACAAGTCAGTTAGCCAGAGATAGAGATTGCTCTGATTTGAGCCAAACTGTGTTTCTTTCACTGGCCTTAGCTGAGCCATCTTTCACTAGTTCTGGGCTCCAGGGCCAGAGTGGGTTTCTTCGCCAGTCCCTTTTCCCTACTAAGCCACTAGTTAGCCATAGAGACCAGGCAGTGGTGGCACCCACCTTTAATCCCAGTACTAGGGAAGCAGAGGTAGATGGATCTCTGTGAGTTCAAAGCCACTCTGGGCTACACAATATTGATTCAGTCTAAAAGAGAAATGGAGCAAGGCAGTGGTGGCATGCACCTTTGATCCTAGCACTAGGGAGGTGGAGACAGGAAGTAAAATAGCTGGGCAGAGAGAGGAATATAAGGGGGAGGAGATAGGAGCTCAGGTCTCTTTTGGCCTGAGGATACTGTACAGGTAAGAACTAGTAGCTGACTGCACTGCTTCTCTGGTTTTTCAGTTTTCACCCTGATATCTGACTTCAGGTTTTTAGCAATAAGACCAATTAGGATTCATGCTACACCAGAGTCTCTCCACTGCTTTAGTCAGGCTAATGCCCTGACACCAATTGAGTGTAGTGATGACCCACTGAATGACTTGGTCCTCCCTAGTTTTGTCCTCCCTGAGTCAAGGGGTGCCTAAAACTAAAGGCTGCAGTGAGATTTTCCTTTTCTCTCATTAATGGTAATGTGTCTTCCTCTCATTTCTCCTTGGGATCCTTCTTAGAAAAACTCCACCCTCTCCACCTGACACCAGACCTGAAGGGCCCTAAATTTATTCACTTTTGTCATCAAATTTAGCGTCAATACCCCTTAGATAATCAATCCAAAGTGCCACCTATTGGCATCTTAGATCCTAATATTATTAGGGATGTTTACAAGTACTGTGAGCAATCAGGGAAATGGAAAAAGATTTCCCAATTCCCTATTTCTCAGCTCCAAGCCCTGTTTGTTTTGTCTAGTCACCCTCTCCCACACACTGTGTAATTGTCCTCTCTTTTAAGTTACCATAGATGGAGCTGTAAATTTGTTACAAATGGGGAGCTAGCAAAGAGACCTAGCAGGAAAGGGAGAAAGCAAAGGAATAGGCCAGCTGCAACACTCACACACCCTGCACTTGCTCTTCATTGGCTGGTTCTTCTCTCAGCTGTCTGGAACCATTCAGCCTAGTCTCTGATCAGCATATGACTTGAGTTACTTGGAGCAAGACACCTGTGGAAACAGACTCTCACTTGGGAAGGACCATTAATCCATGAGATAGTGTAGGAATCTGCAAAATTTATGCAGCTTGCAGACTCTTTTCTCTCTCATTACATTGGTGATTATTTTGGGTGGTTTTTAGTTTTACTTTGTCAGTCACACATGCAATAGCTGTAATTTTCCCTGAAAATTCTGTTCTTTCTCGAATAGTTTCCCCTAAGATTCAACAGGGGCCTAATGCTTCTCAAATCTCTTAACTGAAATTACTAACTACAACTTCTAATCCTGGGTACTTTTCTGACTCAATGGAGACAATTAGGTACATGGGGGGAAAGAACATTTGGAACATTAACGATGTCTCACAGTTCTGGAAAGAAGTAAGGCATGCATACACAGAATAGAGAGGAAGCCTCAGGAATACACATGCCAACTGTTGAGAGAAGGTTTCCTGAATGTCAAGCATATTGAATCAATGGTAGGATCTGGTATGCTCCAAGATGAAAAGATGCAGTCCAAAATATGGTATTGAATGATTCATCTTTTACCTTACACAGGAGCTTATATTGGTGGAAGGAGTATGGTATAGTGGGATGGGAAAAGAATGCCTTACCAAAGTCTGCCTTTTACAGAGATTGAGACATGGGACCCTTTTGTAGAGAAGGGAACTATATAGAAGCATATCTTGCAGACATGAAGGAATTGTTTGGGTTTGAATATTGTTGTCCTTAAAACATTATACCCATGTCTATTACTTTTTAACTTTGTAACCACAAGTAGCTGCCAACTGACATAAGTGCTGCAAGGGCAGCCTGTGTCTGGCTTGACATTTAGTTAAGTCTGGAAAATGCTGAACTCGATGCCTAGAATAAGGTTATGCAGGGGGTGGGAAAGTGTATTTGGGAAAGCATAATAGGGAACAATGGGAGCTTTCACAATGCTTATGGTGTATTCCTTAAAGTATGATGTTGTAGAATATTATTTTAAGATGTATTGCATTTGTTTATGCTGTGGTACATTTGTTTAATGACGCAAACGTGTGTTACATTCTTTTGTGTTGCATTTGTTTAGCTTTGTGAAGTTGTGTTACTTTGCCTGTCTAAAACACCTGATGATCTAATAAAGAGCTGAACAGCCAATATCAAGGCAGGAGAAAGAATAGCTGGGGCTAGCAGGCAGAGAGAATAAATAGAAGGACAACTCTGGGAAGACAGGATCAAGGAGGAGGACACCAGAGTCTAGCCACCCAGCTTAACAGCCAGCTACCAAATAAGAGTGAAAGAAAGATGTACAGAAGTTAGAAAAGGAAACATCCCAGAGGCAAAAGGTAGATGGAATAATTTAAGAAAAAAATAACTAGAAACAAGCCAGATAAGGCCAGGCATTTAAGTTAGAATAAGCCTCTGTGTGAGTTATTTGGGAGCTGGGCAGCAGCACCCTCGAAAACAAACATCCAAAAGAGAAAATAAAACCAACTGATGTATTTCTTAAAAGTCAGAAGTAGGAACCAATAATAAAGCTGTTCATGTCACCCTGTTAAGAAAAACTCTGTTTAAGAATAAAAAAAATGACTCAAGCTATTCAGGACCACTTGAGTACAATCTACCTGGTGGTCAGAATTTTTTTTTGTGCTGACACCTATTCCCTGCTTCATGACCTGAATCCAAGCTGAGGTTAGACCCTAGTACTCAGCTCCTTCCTACAGCATCCTTTGTCTGTAGCCAGGATTCAAAATTTTCCCATCTCTAAGAATTCTTTGTTCATAGCTGACTAGATTCAGTTTTACAGGGATTCAGGTGTCTTTTAGGTATGAGTGACATTAGACTGTTGTTTTATGCTGTCCCATTTGAATTAAAATCTGACTCTAGAGTTAGGTTATGGCTCCCCCTCCTCTATACCCAAGCATGCTTGTTTAAAGGTTTCTTCCAAAATCTCTGTCCCGTATCAGGTGAGCCATCTGCTGTGTGACAGAGAAAGGAGAGCAAAACAAAATAAAGGGACAGACTATTCCCAATAGGGACTATTGCTACTCATCTCATACTCTTTTGGTTTGGGTTGAACTCGAAAAATTTTGCTAAGGTATAAATCTTATCTCAGATTTGTAAAACTTGTGTAAACTTCCTGTACCTCAAGATTTGTAAAGTCATTGGTTATGATTAAAACTCTCTAAAACCTGTAATTTAAAACACCAGGACTGATAGTTTAAAATCTATACATAGGTAATCTTAAATAAAACATGTAGCTTGCTGCCCTTTTAGCTGCTGTTCCCCGCTGGGATTGAGGTAGCCACATGGCTGACAGTCCTCTTTGATAGGGTTGGAAAGGATGGAATTTGCTGTGTGACTTGAGCTCATTTCCATATTGATAAAAGTGACCACATGACATAAATCATCCATGAGAAAACAATTCCTCCTAGCTGTGAGGCCCAAACCAGATGATTATTCCACTATCTTCCGACACAGTAACAAGCCTCAACCCACAGTCCCTTCTCTTCCTGTCCAGCCTCTCTGCTTTCCCTATTTCCATTCTCAGAGACAGGCTGCCCACTCAGTCAAGGCTGAGCCAGTCCCTGAATAGGATCCTGAATGAAATTACAGTACCACGTGGACATCTTTGCTAGGTATCAGTTTATAACTTGCCTCCTGACTGGCTACCCTTAAGGAGGTAAATTATGAAAAAAATCCAAGAGGTCATGCAGGACAAACATGATAATCCATCTGAATTCTTAGACTGCCTCACAAAGGCCCTCTTACAATATACCAGTCTGGATCCTGAGTCCCCATATGGAAAACGACACCATATGACCTAGTTCTGGAGTTTCCCTGATTTGGAAGCCTAGCTTATATGTCTAGAAAAGGGACCCCTGACTCCACAGACAGAAGTCTTAGCATTGGCCTTTAAGGTGTACCACGGGAGAGATGAAGAAGCTCAAAAACAAAAATACCTGATGCTAGTGAAGGCCTTTCAACTGGCCATAGCAACTTCCCAGGCTCACTGGCCTCCCAAAGCCCAAGAACTTCTGGGTCCCTGTTTTAAATGCAGTCATGGGGTTCACTTGGCCCATGCCTATCTGATCCCTTATAAACCACCAAGACCATATGCAAGATGCCATCAAGAAGGGCACTGAGGTGTTGACTGCCTCCATGTCCCTCATAGCATGGGAACATTAAGCTCAAAGTGCCCTTCAGCTGACCTCCTAGATCTGGCTGTGGATGACTGAGAGGGCCTGGGCTCCCTTGGCCTGACCACTGCCATCTCACACTGGGGGCCTCAGGTAGACATCACAGTGTAAGGGCAGTTAAAGCCTCTTATCTCTGACCTTTTAAGAAAGAATCTTTTACGTCCTTTGGGCTGCCCACCACATGGGCATACTCTCTGCAATGCCCTTCAGGGCTCCACCACATGTGCAATTCTACTTACTAAGACATTTGCACTTCTCCAGCTATTTTCTCCTCTATATATTCTAACCACTTGTCTCTCCCCTTCTACTGTGTAAGTGTCACTATGCAGCTCCCTATTTTGTTTACTTTTACTATGAAAGATGCACAGATGTGCCAGGATACCTTGCCTTTGTGAGATGTAGGTATTCCTTGGTTTCCAACTGCCAGGATACCTTTTTACCAGAGCTGTAACACATTTTGATGTTGAAACCTGAGACTGGCTACTTCCCTAGCTATTTGTCATTGGTTTTCCTCTTGGTTCATCCAGCATCTCCAGAATATTCTTACCCTTCTGGGCCAAATAGACTCACTGGGCCACCATAAGTGCTACAAAATCAGTGAGGATCAGATTCACTAACAGCAGAAAGATGTGGTCTTTGTCTCTTCCTCAGGGAGGAATGTTGATTCTATGTCAACTAGTCACGTGTAGTAAAAGACAAGATCTGACAACTCCAAATGGATCTCCAAAAAATGTAAGAAACAGCTTGATGCCTCTGACTAATGACTCATTGACAGTCCAATGTGGAATTGGATACTACCCTTTTCAACCCCCTTTCTCCTGCTTTTAATCTTACTAGTTGTACCCTGTCTTATAAACTTCTCATCTAGATTTCCTCAAAAACAGATTCAAAAGATCTCTAACAAGACTTTTAATCAGTTGCTATTACAGGATTACCAGCCCCTAGCTGAAGAGCCAGAGGCCAGAGACTCTCAATTATACCCTAATTGTGAAGATGAACTTCACACAAAGGACTTTGATGCATTGATTCTGCATGAAGTAGTCTATTGATAATATTGCCCCTTTCCTATGGCCTGTTTATCAAAAATAAAGAAAAAAGAGGAGAGTATAAGCCCTTTCCCCAGGGACCTCTAACTGCTAGTTTACACCCACAGGACACTCTAACTGCGCTAACTTCTGGAACCTGCTTCCATCCAAAAACCCAATCTCTTGACATAAAACCCCACCAATTTCTATCCTGAAAAGTTCTGTCCCCTTCCCAAGAAACTCTATATAATCCTTGTCCTGTTCAGTTTGATGCTGTTTCCATCCAAGCTGTACTGTTTAC
This sequence comes from Peromyscus eremicus, assembly GCF_949786415.1. Classification (NCBI taxonomy): domain Eukaryota; kingdom Metazoa; phylum Chordata; class Mammalia; order Rodentia; family Cricetidae; genus Peromyscus; species Peromyscus eremicus. Next base: position 73,527,897 of record NC_081439.1, on the reverse strand, counting down.
AGTCTTGTCCAGCTAAAAGCAGGAAAAATGGTCCTGCTTTGACTGCTCATGTCATTTCCAGTGACATTTGATCTATAATTGTAGTAGTCATAGCAAACATGAGTGGACTTGTGATGATAGAAACAGAAAAAGATACTGCTACATTTGTATCAGTCAGATACAATTACAAATGCATGGATTAGATATAATGTTACTAGGGCATGTACTCAAGGTCTAAGATATTTTAAGTGAACTATTTTCTGTCATTTCCTTGCTGCCACTGTGCTTCTCATATACTGGACTCTGGCTTCATTGTTACTCATAGAATCAAATATGGACTGAGAAGATGCACAGGACAGATAGGGCAGGACTTAGAGTTCGGCGCTTCATTTTGGTTTGGAACGAGTGAAGAGATGTGTCATTTGCTGGGTCTGTGGCCAAAAGGGAAGGTCAGCTCTTTGCTTCTAGGCCTCTCTAATCTAGCAGGTTTTCACCCCCACATAAGTCCTCCAAGTCTTTGTTAGTATAAAGAACATTAGAGACTTAGTTTAACCTCCATAATATAGCTGTGGCAGAGCTGGGGCTCCAGGACTGAAAGTCCCTGCAGGCCTTGATCTGAGTTGCAGGTGGGGCACTGACTACAGATGGTATGAGCAGCCAATAAGCCTATAGGAAAACATCAACTTATAGTCTTTCTTCTACACCAAGAAGGATGTTTCTGGAGTTACTCATTTTTTATAATAGTCTGGAATACAAACAATCTTCCCTGGTGAAATTCATGTTAAAAAACTCTGTTTAATTTTTGTAATTATGTGTATGTGTGTATATTGTGCATATATATGCATGTGCATGCATGCATGTGTGTGTGCATGCATATGTGTGGGCGTGGTAGTGACATTTATCAGGATGTCAGATATCTTCCTCTATTGCTGTGAAATTGATTTTTGAAACAGAGTCTCCCACTGTATCTAGAACTAATCTTGTTGGACATCTAGACTCCAATATCTTCCTGTCTCTATTCCTTTAACAGCATTTGGGTTACAGATGCATGGCACTATGTCTACATTTGATGTGGATGCTTGGAATCAGAAATTAGATCCTCACGTTTGAACAGTATTTTTCACTCACTGAGGAATTTACCCATCCTCTAATACCAGTTTTTGTTCCTCCACTTCTGGCCATAATTTCTGGTCTAGTATAGGTAACATTAAGGAGTAGGGTGAAATTAATGGCAGTGTATTGATGGTTCTCCATTTGCTGTTCATATTTTCCATGGTAGTTCTTGCAGTTGACTGCAGGAGCGATGGTTCTTCCAAGAGTGTGATGATAAACAGGGTAGCCTTTAAAGTGGAAACATATGGCTCTAAACAATTCTCTGTGTAAATTTTCATTCACTTTTCTTTTTCTTAAATTTTGTTGTTGAAAATTCATACATTCAATTCTGATAGTAATTTTTCCCTCTCATTTCTCCTCCCTGGGGAAGACATTATTTTTACTGTGATACCTAATTTCCAACAGAGACAAACTACTCACACAGAGAAAGTTAGTGTCATATGAAACAGGTTTTTAGCAGACTCTTATAAACATATCACATTTGAGCTCACAGAAACAGGAATAGGAAGTAACTATGAAATTACTATAAAAATGCAGTATGTATAATACTTAATTTTATGCAGTTATTATTTAATGCTTCATCTTTACGTTCTTTAAATCTTTTGGTAGCAAATGGTAACAGGCACATTCTAGGTTTGTATATATGAATTCTTTTTTTTTTTTTTTTTTTTTTTTTGGTTTTTTGAGACAGGGTTTCTCTGTGTAGCTTTGCGCCTTTCCTGGAGCTCACTTGGTAGCCCAGGCTGGCCTCGAACTCACAGAGATCCGCCTGGCTCTGCCTCCCGAGTGCTGGGATTAAAGGCGTGCGCCACCACCGCCCGGCCTGTATATGTGAATTCTTATCAATTTAAACAATATATTTGTACTTTTTTACAGTAAGTGATAAGATATACTACACACACACACACACACACACACACACACACACATACATATATATATATATATATATGCTTTCATGTCATATTCTTCCCTGATAGTTGTTGTATTGATATGTCTACAATATATAGTTCATCTCCTTTTTACAAATTATTGCAAAAATTAAAAACAATCTACATAAAAGTGGAATGTGTAATTTAAGTCTGAGCTTTTTTAGTCCTTTTTCAATAATTTTAATTTAAATTTTGTTTCTTTCTTTTTACATACCAACCTCTGTTCCTCTTCCCTCCTCTTCTCTCGCTCCCCCCACCTACCCCTACCCGACTCCTATCTCCTCCTCATAGAGGGTAAGGCCTCCCTTGGGTAGTCAACAAAGCCTGGCATACCAAGTTGAGGCCAGACCTAGTCCCTCTCCCCTGCATCAAGGCTGAGTAAGGCATTGCACTATAGGGAATGGGCTTTAAAAAGCCAGTTCATGTACCTGGGATAAGTCCTGATCCCATTGCCAGGGGACCCAAAAAACACATCAACCCACACAACTTTCACCAACATTCAAAGGGCCTAGGTCAGTCCAATGCAGGCTCCCCAGCTGTCAGTCCAGAGTCCGTGAGCTTCCACTAGCTTGGGTCAGCTATTTCTGTGGTTTTTCCCATCATGATTCTGACTCCCGTTGTGCTTATAATCCTTCCTCCATCTCTTCAACTGATCTCCAGGATCTTGACTGAGTGCTTGGCTATGAGTCTCTTCATCTGCTTCCATCAGTCACTGGATGTAGGTTCTATGATGACAGTTAAGGTAGACACCAATCTAAGTGCAGGGAAAGGCTAGTTCAAGCACCCTCTCCACCATTGCTGTGAGTCTTAGCTGAGGAGAATCCTCCCTATCCCCTTAATGGCACACTCTGTCAAGATACCACTTTAATTGCTCTCCCTCCCTGTCTCTCCCCCATGTCCCCACATGTTCTCACCTCCTATCTCTTCCCCTCCCATCCCCTCTATTACTCACTCCCAGTTTACCCAGGAGATCTTAACCCTCAGCTAACATATATCTAAAGTCAGGTGTGGTTATAGATGTCTATTAAGCTACCATTTTGGGGGTGGAAAAGAGATTATTAGGATAACGATCACCTCCACTTTCTTAGCAAATTTGAGGCCAGCTTACATTACATGACACCTTATCTCAAAAACAAACAAATAAAAACATAGTGGTTTAAACACATTTATTTACTCATAGTTCTATTGTACAGTACTAGGCTATACTGAGGAAGTATAGATAATCCATTTCTATAAGCTCTGAAGTTTAATATTGAGTGCATTGTCTCAGCTGGCATAGCTGAGCAGTTGAAGTTCCCATTATTTTGTCAGCACATGGAAACTCATCCTCTAACAGATTATTATGTTCGTGATCAAATGGTGACAGTACTACAAGAAGGGAAGAATGGAAGTTATAAAATCTCCTGAGTCTTAAATTTAGAATATGTATCATGTCAATTCTGTTTAATTCAATGGTTAAAACAAGTCATACTGCAGCTTTGACCTCCAAATTTAGACCTGGATTCCACCTTTTGAAAACAGATGAAATTAATTTGTTATCATTTAAGGTTCACCATATTCCATCTAGGAATGATGGTTAATGCTTTAATTCCAACTCTTTGATGTTGAATCAGCATGATCATGAGTTCCAGGCCATTCTGGATTTCATAGTGAGGTCTCCCTCAAAATAATAGCTTACCACATTTTCATTAGTAGTGATATAAAACCCTAATAACATATATTAAATGACTGCATGACAATAAATGTACTAATCAAATACTCTTCTTAAAGTGAATAAAATACAAACAAAAATACTCAGGAATTATTATCACTAAATTATTGTGATTGACTCTAAGCTCATTATTTAGTTCAATAGAGATAATAGAGATAATATACTGTTACCTAAATGTAGTCAGGAGTTAAATTCCATTTTAAGTTTATTATCTTAAATTTGAAGCAAATTGGAAAAATATATACTTGACATATTTTATGTTAACATTTCTTCTTTAAATAATTTTTATTTATTTATTTTAGATCCCAACTACAATTTCTCCTTCCTCCTCTCCTGTCATTCTTATTATCAAAGGAAAAGAGAATGTGGACATAAAAATTATCACTGTTTTATGATAGAATCATAAATTATTCAAAAAAGTTTCATCTTTGGAAGTCTATATGAATATAGTGAAATATTCAGGGAACAGAAACAAAAGAGATTCAACAATCATGCAACCATCTTGTCAAGTTACTGGAAAACATGCCTGTCCCTAAGCACTAAGTTTGAGAAATTTATTTTTCTTTAAAATTCTTTAGTCAGTTAAAAATCACAATTGTAAGAAATGTGCTGAAAGTAATAGAACTCTTTCTCTTAACAGAAATTATAAAAACAGCCAAGAAGTTAATAGAAAATATTATCACCCTTTATTTCCCTTCTAGAATAATTTTCTACTAAAATAAATGAAAACATTTGGTATTCAGTTTTTTAGCAGTTGGCAAGCCAATATAGCTTTGTATGTTTTCCAATAATTGTGACCAGGCATTCAAATGATTTCTATTAGAATTTCTATTCTGTGTGTTAAAAGAGAAACTTCATTTGCAAAGCTGAATACCGAACTTTCTTTTCAACCTTAGTATTGACTTCTCCCTTTGTCTAACAGAAAGAGTAACTTTTACAACCCAGGAAAAATACCAAGAACAAGATAATCAAACTGATAAAGTGTTATATTTTCTCTTCATTTATTGATCATTAGAGTACAGTTAAGATCCAATTAAAGTGCAAAACAAAAGAAGAAAAATTAAAAGTAGATTAGTAGATACACAAATCTTGGGCAATGTAAGTAGAAAGATTTAATTTTAACATACTATGCTTAACTATTTGTGAAAAAATATATAAGGCAACATTTCATCTGTGTTGCTGGAGAATTTCTCTCCAGCTCCCGCCACCAAGTCCCGCCAGTCCCAGAGCCCACTTATAAAATAAACACACAGACTCTTACATTATTTAAACTGCTTGGCCATTAGCTCAGGCCTATCATTGTCTAGCTCTCACTCTTATATTTAGCCCATTTCTATTAATCTTTACTTTGCCACATGGCTCGTGGCTTACCGGTACTTTACATCTTCCTTGTCCTGATGGCGGCTGGCAGAGTCCCCCTCTCAGCCTTCCACTTCCCAGAATTCTTTTCCTTGTCTCGCCTATACTTCCTGCCTAGCCAATGGCCAATCAGTGATTTATTTACTGACCAATCAGCAACACACTTGACATACAGACCATCCCACAGCACTTCCCCTTTTCTTTTCTTAAAAAGGAAGGTTTTAACTTTAACATAGTAAAATTATATATAACAAAACAATTATCAAGCAAGAATTACAGTTACAATATTAAAGAAGAGATCCTATCTATCTTCTATTTGTAAGTTTAAGGTTTTATATCTAACTTATCTTTTATTATAACTAAGGAAAATTGTAAGTATCTAGTCTTTAACCACATCAAAGACCTCAGAAGGATATACTACTACCTGAGAAATGGAGAAGGATATAAGCAACTTTTAGGAGTCTTGTAGGGTAGACAGAGACAGCTGGCAGCCTGGACAGTCATTCAAAGTTCTCTTGTAAAGTTGGGGCATCTGTCTTCAGCCCACAGGCCTAGAGTCTCTTATTCACTTTTCTCTGTGTCCTGTAGAATGTCTGGCAGTTTTCTCTGCAAAGCAGGAACCTGAAGGACCATTTTGTCAAGCAAAGTTCAGTGGTCACCTTTGTATGGGTCCTGCATGTCCAGTTGATCAGGCAGTCCAGGCAAGAACAGTTTCTTGCCCAAATGGCTATTTTTGTCAAGGTGAAGATAAACTCCGTATGGAGTGTCTTCGATGCCCATCCTCCTCTCTGAAGTAAATCGGTGCTGTCAGGAGCAGACATGTCTCACTGTCCAGAAAGTCTAAATTTTTAAAACATTTTAAATGCCATATTCTGTAGGTCTTTGAAGTGTTTGAAGACTACCTATCTATCTGAAATATAACTATGTATACCTAGAAGACTTAACTAACATGGCTACAAATAATGATTATCATAGATGACTAATTATTAATCTATTTTTTAATTATCCATTACAATTTTAAATGAGTTACATAAACATAATACCTCAAACAAGAATAGAAATATATATATACAGTATAACAAAATTAAGTTTAAATTTGTATCAATAAACTAAAATCTATAGCAATGTAAAACATTTTAAACAAGTTGTTACTCTTTAAAAGTAGGTTCATTAATCTACCCTTTCATCCTATCATATCTAAACTATCCCCTTTTTTTCTTTAGAAAGAGATTGTATTTGTAATCAACCTGCTTTAAATAAAAATATTGGTTTTTCTCTGTCTCACACCAGAGGGCTCTTCTGATTTGGGACACAAGAATCTCTTAACCATTTTTTTTTTGAGCAATATGTCTGGGTTTAGAGGGGGAGTGAGCCAATTCCATCTCTAAAGCCAGCTTGGTATATTTGGGAATTTGGGCGTAGCTTCTCTTACTACTTCCTGCTGGAGGGGGGCGCTGTATCTTATGGGGACACGAAGAAAATTTTAGGATCATGGAGTAGTCCATGAGGCTGTATCGTCTGAGCCAGTTGCCTTGGAACCATTCTGGATGTTGAGTCATCTGGGCCATGGTGTCATTGGAGACCTTTCAGGGGGTCTTGGCTGGTCAAACCTGATGTATCTTAATCTGGAACAAATCCATAGTCTCTGGCTTTCTGTGGAAACAAGAGCAGAGACTCTTTTCCAAAGCAACATATCCTTATATCGAAATTTTGAAGTCAAGGTACCTTTAAAATATACATTTTGGCTTTATGAATTTTATCCTTTTAAATTTACCTTCATATTATTCATTATATTTTACTGCAACTCTTACTTTTTGAAGACAGAACAAACCTTTAATAAAAGTCCTTTACTACTTGAAAAAAAAAAAAAAAAAAAAATATACATTTTGGCATAACTCAACAGCTTTTACAATCAAATGTTTTTCTGCAGTTACGAATATCAAAGAGAACATAATCCAGATTATCTGTGTGGTAGTCATCTTTACGTGGCTTATTTTTTTATATTAGCTTGAGCCTACTGCTTTTAAACTGCAGCCTTCTAAGCCTGAAATGGCGCAGTGGCTGCTGGCTCCGCCCACTTCAGCTTCCCAACATGGCGGTGGTCCGCTTTCCGCCAGCTCTGGGAGCCGTAACTCTCAGAAATAGTGGGTCTACATTTTTACCAAAGTAGCGTGTAGCCCAGAAACCTCTTTTTTTGTTTTGTACTAGCAAAGGCTAAATCCACCACACAGTTTAATGTGCTACTTGCAGAGGCCTCATTCCCGCCATACGGCGGCAGGTTGAGCATGCACGCCAGGAACCCGCCATAGTAGCTCAAACATGCAGGCTGCCGCTAGCTTAAAAGAGACAACTAGGAGCTGTTTTTAGCTCCGTTTTAGAATCTTTTTTCTCCGTTTTTAGGTGGAGACTCTTGCCACCACGTTGGACGCCATTTGTTGCTGGAGAATTTCTCTCCAGCTCCCGCCACCAAGTCCCGCCAGTCCCAGAGCCCACTTATAAAATAAACACACAGACTCTTACATTATTTAAACTGCTTGGCCATTAGCTCAGGCCTATCATTGTCTAGCTCTCACTCTTATATTTAGCCCATTTCTATTAATCTTTACTTTGCCACATGGCTCGTGGCTTACCGGTACTTTACATCTTCCTTGTCCTGATGGCGGCTGGCAGAGTCCCCCTCTCAGCCTTCCACTTCCCAGAATTCTTTTCCTTGTCTCGCCTATACTTCCTGCCTAGCCAATGGCCAATCAGTGATTTATTTACTGACCAATCAGCAACACACTTGACATACAGACCATCCCACAGCACATCTGACCTCTTGAACTGATTTTACTTTTTAAATGTCTTTCTCATTAACTCAAGTTTTGGTAAATTGTAACTGAAAAAAATAACAACAACAACACATGGTATCTCAGGTAGCAGAATGTCTAATATTTTTGGTTGGATTTTGCTTATAGTATAGTTGTTACTAAAGACAGAGAAGAGGTAATGGAAGACTTAAAGCATTTATTAGCCATGCCTAAATTACTCACAGGAAAACCAAATACTTAGGTTATGAATCACATTACATTTCTGAATTTAATTATTTTAACTTAATTACTAGTGTCATCTTTGTATGAATTGGATTTAATTCATGCACTGCATTCAAACAGTTATTTAAAAGACAAAAATATTTCCTAAAAGGATAATATTGGCAAACATCTTTTTAAAGATATAATTATCTATCTTTGTGTGTTTATCATATACATTAGAATAGATTATATTTAAGTAAACAAATATACTCATAAATTACTATTTATCTTACAGATTTTCTCAATACACTTAAAAATTTAAATTCTGACTTTGCATACAGAGCCTGCTTCAATGTGATTTACCCTTTAATATTTGAAATGTTAGAATCCCATCTCTGAGGAAATTTTAACAATTCCAAAACAGCATGAACAGTAGAAAAAAGAGAACAATCAGAATGCAAGATCATGTCAATGTTTTATTATACTGCATACAAAGTGGCTATTGTTGCCAGGCAGCTGTGACACATGCCTTTAATCCCAGCACTTGGGAGGCAGAGGCAGGCAGATCTCTTTGAGTTGGAGGCCAGCCTGGTCTATAGATCGAGATACAGGATAGGCACCAAAACTACACAGAGAAACCCTGTCTCAAAAAAAACAAACAAACAAAAAAGTGGGTATTGTTAAACACATTGAGTTGAAGAATAACTAGCCAGGGTCCTTTTCATACTTATAATGTCCTAATAAACTTACCCATAATATTTTAAGCCATTGAAAATTCACTCCTATCTAAACCTGAAAAGAATATTAATTCAGAATTGGTTCATGGAATATTAGCATCAGAATGGTGTTCTTTTCTTGTAGACATTATTTCAGATGAACAGATGGCATGATTTTTGCAAAAGAGATTTTCTATTGCTCACAAAATTCTCATGATATAAATGAAAAGGCACTGGAAAGGAAATGAAAAGACACAGGTTTTAGTTCAAGTGTTTTCATTTTTCCACTTGCATTAACTGAAGCTAATTTGTTTTCAGAAGTATAGAAAGTTGAGAAGTCTGAATTACAAACTATTTGGGGATAATTCAGTCAATTATACATGACATAGGATTATTTAGAAATATTAACAAAAAGACAGTAAAACAAATGTATAAATTATTTTGAAAGTCTTCAGTTTTATAGAAGTCTTGTACTTTGGCAAGAAGTATAAATTATTAACAATTTTTCAACTTTAGTTCAAATATTGAATCATCAACAGGTCCTATTAGGCACTTATTATTAATGTAGTAAAGTTCCTATAAAGGATAAGGGAGGAGAAAATTCATTCAACATAGCTTGAATTAAGGGAGAGCATGTGATTTTTTTTATATTGTGATTGAGAAGTAATACTAGAATTAGGTTTCTTAGAATTTAAGACATTTGCACTTCCTCTGGCACCAAAATTACAAATTAGAGACAATTGTGTAAGAGCAGAAAAAGGAATGACCGGTGAGTATATTTTAAATCATTGTTGTTCAAGAACCACAAATGAAGCCATGGTATGATCTAATAGATATTAGATGCATCTCTCTCTCTCTCTCTCTCTCTCTCTCTCTCTCTCTCTCTCTCCCCCTCTCTCTCCCTCTCTCTGTGTCAGTGTGCATGACAACTCTCTACACAGAATAATGTCATATTTTCCTGTAATTTTAGCTATTTAAAATTATTTTAAAAGCAAAATGTTTAGTGTTTAGGAGTGATGTTTTTGAAGAAGTGGTTGCAATGTGTCTTTAACTACAGTCTAAGTGGACCTCTGCAAGAGAGAAATGAACAAACTGAACTTACTATTGAGAACACAGTTCCTACCTAACAAGACACATTGGCTGTGTTAACTATTTCTCTCGTTAATCACCAGAATGTCCCATCCATTTGTAATTTTATGATTAAGTATTTGTAGAATGTTTATTTAGTGTTGAATCTGCTTTTTATGTAGTCGCTATGCTGTGGTATTAATTTGATAAGTCATGATGCCTTTTAAAGCACATACCAAGGATATATGCTATAAGCATGACATCCTTTATAACATACCCTGGCTGAGGAAATATTTATTATTTTTCGTTATTATAAAGGTATTTCCTTTTCTTAGTAGAAAGCCACATCCATGGTTATAGTTGTAGGTTTTACTCACCATCTTCTTGGAAGAGCATATATGCAGAAGCTAATCTGAATTATTCTCATGAGAGATTACTATTTTCTTTTCCAATTATTACTTACAAATATATCTGCTTAAATACAGACACATAGGTATTTAACATATATTCTATTAAAAACTCCTTTACAATATTGCTTTTATTATTCCATCTTTGGCCACTGGGAGCTATTTTAGTTTGTCCATTTGTCTCTTTGACATATTAACTATGCTTGAAAGCTTTATTTTGTTTGTGGTGTTTCTGAGCAATTACTACTATGGTGTTCATTATAACTTACTTATATTTCTGTCACTACAAAGACTCCAAGGCTCATCATATATTTCATGCTCAACAATTTCCTAATTAGGCTGCTGTTTGCTCTTATTGGAAAATGAAATTCAAAACCGAGAACCCCTCATTCTGCCTGGTCTTCTCCCAGAAAAGAGCATGCCTCCCAGGGACATTAACCAAATATGGCATAACAAGATAAAATAAGACTAGGCACAAACCCTTACAGCAAGGCTGAGCAAAAAAAACCCAGTAGAAGGAAATTGTTCCCAGGAGCAGGAAAAACAGTCAGAGATACCCTACCTCTCACTGTTAGAAGTCCCCCTAAAACATCACATCAACAACCATAACATACATTCAGAGGACATTGGGTAGATGCCTGCAGGCTCTTTGATTGCTGCTTCATTGTCTGTGAGGCCCCATGAGCCCTACTTAGTTGGTTTCACAAGCCATGCTCTCCAGGTGTCCTAGATTCCTTTGGCTCACATAATTTTTCCTCCCCCTCTTCCTTGGAGTTTCCTGAACTATGAGAGGAAAGAACAGATGAAGATTTCCAATATGTATTTTCTTTCCTCCTAATGTTGAGCTATGGGTCTCTTCATATGCTCCCATCCACTTTCAGGGGAAGTCCCTCTGATGCTGATTTGACTGGTCACCAATCTATGAGTATAACAGAGCATCATTAGAATTATTAGGAATCATTTCATTGTTTTTGATTTTGTCAGTCCTGTGTGGTTCTACCCTAGGCCTCTGGGTAGACAGGCAGTGTCAGGCATGAGCTGCCATTCTTGATGTGGGCCTCAAATTGGACCAGTCATTGGTTGGCCACTCCCATAAATTCTTCACCACCATTGCCCCAGCACATCTTGAAAAACGACAGATTTTTAGGTTGAACGTTTTGTGCCTGAGTTTGCATCTTAGTCCCACCACTGGAAGCCTTGTTTGATTACAGAAGATGGGCGGTTCAGGCCCAACATTCTTCTTTACTAGTAGTCCTCACTAGGCTTACCCTCATACATTCCAGGAAGTTTCTACTGTACTAAGTTCCCACATCACCCTGCAAATTTCACCCAATTCCAGTCATCTCTCCCTGTATTATCTCCCTTTATCTCTCCCTACTCCATTTCTCCTATTCCCACCCCCACTGACTCCCAGGCCACCCACAGAACCTCTATTGTTTGTTTGTTTGTATTTTTTTTTCAAGAGAGGGTTTCTTTGTGTACACCTTACCGTCCTGGAACTCACTCTGTAGACCAGGTTGGCCTCCATCTCAAAGATCCACCTTCTTCTGCCGCCTGACTGCTGAGATTAAAGGAATGCACCACTATTACCCAGCTCACAAAATCTATTCTATTTACCCTTCTCAGGTAGAGAATGATTCATACTAGAGCCCTTCTTGTTTCTTAGTCTACTTGTGTCTGTGGGATGTAGCATGATTATTATTTACTTGACTGCTAATATCCACTTAGAAGTACATAGCATGTTTGTCTTTCTGGGTCAAGGTTACCTTGCTCAAGATGAATTTTTCTAGTTCCAGCCATTTGCCAGCAATTTTCATGTTGTCATTTTTAACAGCTGAGTAATACTCCATTTTGTAAATATACGTTTTCTTTATCCATTCTTTGGTTGAGGGACATCTAGGTTTTTGCCAGTTTCTGGCTATTATGTATAAAGCTGCTATGAAAATAGTTGAGCAAGTGTCCTTGTGGTAGGATTGAGAATTCTTTGGGTTTATGCCCAGGAGTGGTAGACTGACTTCCAATTTTCTGAGAAACTGCAATATTGATTTCCATAGTGGCTGTAAAAGTGCACACTCACACCCGCAATGGAAGAGTATTCCCCTTGCTCCACATCCTCTCCAGCAGGAACTATCACTGGTAATTTTGATCTTAGCCATTCTGACAGATGCAGGAGGAAATCTAAAGGTCATTTTGATGTTCATTTCCCTGGTGGCTACAGCCTACAGTGTATGAAGTACTCAAGAAAGTAGATATCAACAAACAAAACAATCCAATTAAAAATGAGATACATATTTAAACATAATTCTCAGCAGAAGAAACTCAAAAGGCTGAGAAACACTTATAAAATATTTTCAACATCCTTAGCCATCACATAAAATCCAAAATGACTGTACCACATTTTTAATTGGATTTTTTGATTTGTCAATGTCTACTTTCTTGAGTTCTTCATACACTGTAGGCTGCAATTATGTCCCATTAATGGTGTCTTTTGCCTTATAGATGCTTTTTGCTTTCGTATGGGATTGCATATACTTCTAAAAGCACTTTTAGTTATTATTTTGATGGCTTACAAAATTTAATTATCACTACTTTCTTTTCCAATTTATGACATTAAGAGTAAAACACATAATTTAAGTAGTTTCCATACAAATATATGTTTTTTACTTATAGAGTTAATTAAACTCACTTCTTTTTCAAAACTCAAGTTCTATATTCCAATGATATTATATTACAATAATAATAATGATATTAGAGAATGAGCATTATAAATATTAGTATACAAGTTAAAAGATGACAACTACTGACTGTGGATGTATCAATTTTTATATTTATCTTTTCAAATGACAAAAATACTATAACAATTTGCCATACCATGAATCATAAATTCAACTTCAATAATTTTAAAAGGAGTTATCATATAGAATCATGTTACTTGGACATTTTAAAATTAAATTATAAATTCATGGAATGGAAATAAATAAAAAAATATTAATGTGATTGGGAAATAGGCAGAGTACTTCTGACATATGGCTTATTGGATGAGGTAAATGTATGAGTAGGAACAATAAAAGCCACAGTTTAATATTAATGGATAAAGCTAAAAATTACTTGCATATATATCTAAATATATAATAAAAATAATAGAAGAGACACCTGAGAATCTAAAAGAGAACTAAACAAAGATAGTTATGATGCAAGAAAAATAAATGAAAAACATCACTGAAATTTGAATATTTGAAGAAGTTTATGTAAATCCTAGACAGAAGGTTAAAGGTCAAAATAGAAACATAAAAAAATCTCATCTTTAATACCAAAAATAAAAAAGCATTTAATTATAGGTCTTACTTGTATTGGATATGTTATAAATGTATATCAATTTGAAAATTAATTAGGAGCTGGGGTAGTTGGCATTTTGTTTGGGCCACCAACCAGCTACTAAATAAAGACAAGGATGTAGTGATATATTGTGTACCCTAATAAATTTGCCTGAAGATCAGAGAACAGAGCAAGCCATTAGATTAAACATAGACCAGACAGTGGTGGCACACTCTTTTAATCCTAGCACTTGGGAGGCAGAGATCTGTCTGGATCTCTGTGAGTTCAAACCCACCCTGGGCTACATGAGATTGACTCAGTCTAGGAGAGAAACAGAGCCAGGCAGTGGTGGCACACATCTTTTTTTTTTTTTAATGTTTGTAAAATATTTATTAATTTGTGTATATTTTCCTTATTTCTTAAAACATTCATCCAGTTTCTTTACTAATTTTTCCCTGTAATGTTTTCTTTTCTTTTTTTTTTTTTTTAATTTTGTAATACAATTAAGTTCTACATACAGGCACAGATTCCCTTGTTCTCCCCCCTCCCGCCCCCCTCACCTTCCCCCCAGCCTGCCCCCCATTCCAATCTCCTCCAGGGCAAAGCCTTCCCCACAGACTGAGATCAACCTGGTGGACTCAGTCCAGGTAGGTCCAGTCCCCTCCTCCCAGGCCGAGCCAAGTGGCCCTGCATAGGCCCCAGGTTTCAAACAGCCGACTCATGCAATGAGCACAGGACCCAGTGCCACTGCCTGGATGCCTCCCAAACAGATCAGGCCAATCAACTGTCTCACCCACTCAGAGGGCCTGATCCAGTTGGTGACCCCTCAGCCATTGGTTCATATTTCATGTGTTTCTGTTTGTTTGGCTATTTGTCTCTGTGCTTTATCCGACCTTGGTCTCAACAATTCTCTCTCATATAAACCCTCCTCATTCTCGCTAATTGGACTCTCAGAGATCCACCCGGGGCCTAGTCATGGATCTCTGCATCCAGATCCCTCAGTAGTTGGATGAGGTTTCTAGCACGACAATTAGGGTGTTTGGCCATCCCATCACCAGAGTAGGTCAATTCGGACTGTCTCTGGTTGTGGTGGTGGCACACATCTTTAATCCTAGTACTTGGGAACCACATACCTTTAATCCCAGCACTTGAAATCTCATGCCTTTGCTTGGGAAGCACACACCCCTTTAATCCCAAGAAGTGATGTCAGGGTGGAGAAATGTATATAAGGAATGAGGAGACAGGAACTAGAGGTTTTTCAGGCTGAGGAGTCCTAGAGGTAAGACGTGGCAGCAGCTTGTTCCTTTGTCTCTCTGACCTTTAAGCATTTACCACAATATCTGGCCCCAGGTTTTTTATTATAAAACTTTTAGTAATTTGTACAACACATGGAGTCTTATTATTAATTAGAAATGCTTGTCCCACTAGCTCTTTCAACTTAATTTAACCTGTTTCTATTCATCTATATTTTGCCTTGGGGCTTTTTACTTTTCTCTCATTCTGTATGTCCTACTTTCCTGCTTCCTCCATGGCTGGCTGGCTTGTCCCTGGCATCTCCCTGATGTCTCCTTTCCTTTCTTCCCCTGAGCCTATATTCCCCCCTTTTCTTACTCTCCCCATCCAGAAGTCCTGCCTATATCTCCTCCCTCACTATTGTCTGTTCAGCTTCTTACTTCACAAATCAAATGCCTTTTGCAGGCAAGATAAAATAGCAACACATCTTTACACAATTAAACAAATACAACACATCTTTATCCCATTAAACAAAGATTCTACAACATAAAAAATGCAACTCATCTTTTCATAGTTAAACAAATATGACACATCATTGCATAGTTAAACAAATATTTTGCAAAAGGCTGGAGAGACGACTCAGTTCTTAAGAGTCATGGCTGCTCTTGCAAGTGACCTGAGTTTTGTTTCCAGCACCCACAGGTTAGATCATATCTGTCTGTAACTCCATTTCCAGGAGATCTGATGTATATTTCTGGCCTCCACAAACACTTCTCATACACGGTGCATTGCACACATATGGACAAAATACCCATATACATAAAAGTAATTAAAAATTTAAAAATCTGAAATGCAAAATAAAATAACACAACTTTTTTAAAGTATACAAAAAATTACAAATGATAAATGCTATCTAAGGACTAAATATATTGAAACTTTAATTAAAACCATTCTGCCAAAGAAAATTTCCAGCCCATACGATGCCATCTATAAACAATACACACTAAAGATATTAAGAGGACATAACATCTATTTCAACTAATTCTATGTATAAATAGACCCAATATATCCCCAATTGCTTTACTTAAACCTGCTGCCATCAAAATTGATTAAAACCAGAAGCCTTTAGGAAATGTCTAATACAGAGCTAAATGTAGTGCTCAGTGATAGAATACTATGTTATCATGTGTGAGGTTGTAAGTTCATTCAAATATTGGTACAGTCAGAAAATAAATTTCTAAGACAAGAAAATTACAGGCCAATTTTCCTCTATTTTTTTCTACTTGTTTTTATTTGTTTGTTTTTAAGACAGGGTCTTTCTCATGATGTAGTCCTGCTAGGCCTAGAAATTTTTGTATAGTCTAGGCAGGCCTGAAACTTACAGAGATCTGTCAATCTCTGCCTCTTGAGTGCTGAGATTAAAGGCGTATGCCGCCATGCCCAGTTTCAACTTTTGATATTAAATGCAAAACTTCACATATAAGATATACAGTAATAAACAGCAATATCACAAGGACAACAAATGACATAGCACTCATTTTCATAAAGCAGAAAATACAGGCTATAAAAGAACAATAATGATTCACTGATAACAGGTATACAGTAAATCTTGCAAAGTCAGAGATGTGTCAAACTGATCATTGCACGAATTTAGTTGGGGGCACAATTATGCTTGATCTAATCGACATATATAAATGAACCAAATAATAATAATAACTATTTGATCAGTGTAATGAACCTTTGATAAATATGCCCTTATCTGCATATTTCTGAATATAGGAACAAATGACTTATTAATTTCTAATAAAGTACTATGTAAGAACAATTCAATTCATTATTTTCCCTTGGTTACCTAACCTAATCTCAGAAGTAACACTTTTTTCCCTGCTCAGCTGATGTAGAATGGGAGTCATCTATTATTGTTTGAAACTTAATCAGTGAACCTAATTCTGTGGTTTAGCTCTAGAAACTTCATTTCCCTAGTTGTAATATTCTCGATATCACCTAAGACCAATAGACCATTAACAAAAGCTGTATTTATTAACAACTTGATTTTCTCTTTGGCTTTTACAGAAACAAATGCTTTATATCAGGCTTTCTCAAGACCCCACAAATGATAAGGTAATATATAAATTACTTTAAAGCAAATATACACTATGCATGGTAAAAATTATTGACCTAAAAGAGGAACATAAAATAGAGTTACTGTCATGCAAATTGTGTTCTCTAACTTCAATGGAAGTAACTTAGAATCCCAAAAAAGTATTGCTAAAATATTACTCATATAACTGTGTGTAAGAAATACAAATTTTATGTATCCTCTAAGTCATAATAGAAGCCACAAAATAAATTATAATAACTTGAAAATACAATATAATGATAACATATGTTCCTTCATGTAGAAAGCAGCTAAAGTATCATATAAAAAGAAAAATATTTTTTTGGTTTTTTTGAGACAGGGTTTCTCTGTGTAGCTTTGGAGACTGTCTTGGAACTCACTCTGTAGACCAGGCTGGCCTCAAACTCATAAAGACCTGCCTGTCTCTGCCTGCAGAGTGCTGGGGTTAAGGCCATGCACTACCACCACCTGTCCAGAAAGAAATTTATATCTTTAAATGCTTTATATTATAATAAAGAAGAGAATACAAAATTACTTACTTCACTCTCCAGGTCAAGGAGATAGAAGACAATTGAATAAGTCTTTGAAAACTGAAAGTAATAAAATAATACAACAAAATAAATTAAGAAAACAAAAATATCAGCTCAGCCACTACCCAGGCCCCAACTTAACATCGACCCCATCTAGTACCTGCTGGAGCTAGTGAAAGAAAGATAACTGCAGGATCTCAGTGTCTCAGGGTGGCCTCAGTATATCCTAGAAGAGTTCTAGTGAGGATTCAGTGATGATGGTGTACTAGAAGCCAGAGACCTTGAACCAGACCAGTGACTCATTGCAATGAACATTGGCAAGTAAAGCTGATTGGACATACTGCAGCTTCTAATGCCACTAAAATGAATGAAGAGGTGTTGGAGAGGTGGGCAAGATGGAAGAGCAAAGAAGGTTTTGTACTTTTGTTGTTATTATTGTTGTTTTGTCCTGTTCTGTTCTGGTTTTTTTTTTGTTTTTTGTTCTTTTATTTTTCTTTTTGGTTTTTGTTTGTTTTGGTTTGTTTCAATTTTTTTTCAATTTTCATTTTAGGGTCCACTCCTGGGATGAGAGGAGCATATGGAGGGACTGGGAGGTAAGTGGAATTGGGGTGCATGATGTGAAATTCCCAAAGATTGAATAAAAACTACATTAAATAAAAAAGAATATTATAAATAATGGTAATTTTAGAAACCTAAAATAGATGGGTGACACAGGAATAATTAATCTAAATTTTGGTGTTTAGAAATTAAAAAAATGATGAAAGTAATAATAATTGTATAAAAATAACAGAAGTGGTTTTAAATACATATAATTAGATGCTAAAACCTTGAAAAAAAATCTAAGTGATTTCGTCTAAGTTTTTCCACTTTAGTCAATAATTTTAATTCTCTTAATTTTTAAATTAGTTTAAACATAGATTCATTGTACAGCTGATAGACTTCATTATGTCATTTTCTAAGAGGAAATTATTTATTTGATTATATTTCTTTACTATATTTTTATGATTTATTTGTTTATTTTATATCCTGACCACAGTTTTTTCTCCCTCCTCTCCTCACAGTCCCTCCCTTGGCTCCCCTTTGCCCCTCCAATCCACTCCTCTTCCATTTTTATTCAGAAAATAGCAGGCTTCCCATGGATATCAATAAAACATGGTATACCAAGTGGCAGTAAGCCTAAGCACCTTGTATTAAGGCTGCACAACGCAACCCAGTATGAGGAATAGTATCCCAAAAGCAAGCAACAGAGTCAGAGACAATCCCTGCTCCCACTGTTAGGAATACCACAAAATGATGAAGCTATCCAACTGTTACATACATGCAGAGGTCCTAGGTCAGTCCCATGCAGGCTTCCTGGTTGTCAGTTCCATCTCTGTGAGCCCCTGTGAGCTCCTATGAGTCTAGGTTAATTAATTCCCTGGGTTTTCTTGTTGTGTCCTTGACCCCTCTGACTCTTACAATCCACCCTCCCTCTGTTCAGCAGGATTCCGTGAACTCGGCCTACTGTTTGACGGTGAGTTCCTGTATCTGTTTCCACCAGTTGCTGTGTGAAACTGCTCTGATGGCAATTGGGCTAGGCACCAATCTATGGATATAGCAGAATATCGTTTGGCATCATTACATTGACCTTTTTTTTTCTCTAGTAATGTTTGTTCTATCCTAGGTCTCTGTGGCATCTGGCCCTTCAGTCCTGACACCCCAGGCTGTTATCAGAGATGGGCTCACTCTCTTGATATGGGTCTCAGTCTGGACCAGTCATTGTTTGGCTACTCCCACAATCTCTGTGCCACACTTACCCTGGAATATACCATATGCAGAACAGACTGCAAATGGAAGGTTATGTGCCTGGATTGGTGTCCCAATCCCTCCACTGGAAGTCTTGCCTGATCTCAGGAAATGGACAGTTCAGGCTACATATCCCCTATTGCTAGGAGTCTTAAGATGGGGTTATCCTTGCAGTTTCTCTTTTACCAGGTTTCTATCTGATCCTGAAATGACTATTTCCAGTGGTCTCTTCCAGTATTCTCCACCTCACCATCACCTGATCCCTCATGTTCCCGTTCCCACCCACAATCAGTCCATCCAGGTAAATTTTATTTCCTCTTCCCAGGGAGATCTGAGGATCTCCCTTGAGCCCCTGTGAGCTCCTATGAGCCTAGGTTAGTTAATGTGCATATACATACACATAAATAAACTCACATATAAAGGATAATTATGTATATTTCAATTTGATTTTGTTAAACAGTATAGAGTATATATGTATATAAAATTGTTACATGTAATTTGAATATATGTAATTTATATTTGTAAATTATTGATTTCAAAATAAACAGACATAAATTTAAATGAGAGAAATAAGAGATAAAGTGAGGCTGAGGATTAATTTACAAAGTAGAGCTGTCATGAAAAGCTTTACTAAGAGTGTAGCCTAAGATCAAATGTTTGGAAGGAAATCATTTCAGCCAGAAGGACTTTGAGGGAGAAATTCCAGAGCAGCAGTGTCCCTGTTGTGCTAAAAAAAATCTTTCCACTTGGAGAACTTGAACACACTGAAAAGAGACACGTTCGGAAGCGAACACGGGCTTAAATCTTGAGAGCAAGAAGTCTTTGAATCATGACATGATATGAATTACATTTCCAAAGAAACACTGTAATAATCAATTATAAGCCCCAACTTTGTAACAATCAGTCACTTAATCTCAGTTGTCTGAAGCCATGCTTCACATGTATTGCTGAGAACTCTATTCAGAATTCCCCTCACTTTGACACACATACTGGAAGACCAGTACCAGTTCTCATGACAATGGTAAAAAGAAAGATTCTTCAAGCACATACCAACCATTAGAACTTTGTGTCTACCTATTTGGTTATGTTAGAGTATGTAATTTGCAATTGCTATTCCATTTTGACACTATTCTATATAAATTATATGATCATTTAAGTTTGAAGATGTGGGTAGGGTAATATAAATTCTAATACATGCTGAAGAAAAACTAAGCATAGAAAATAGCACTGTTTCCTACAATCCCTCTGGCTCTTATAATCAGAATTCTTTGTGGGTATGCCATGTGAGAAGCTAGGCACATAGTCTATGAGAAGAGAAAATTTGGTGAGAATTAATCATATTCTAGAAAGATGTTATGAGATGAGATGATTTTGTTGAAATACTTGATGTGTGATGTATTGTAAAGGATAACAGAGATTGGGTTGTTTAAAAGTACAAAAAGGAGGGAAAATAGAGGATAAAATTTGGCTTGATCTCCTGGATTATTTCCTGCAGTATTCTGCGGTAGATATAGGTTAGAATAAGTAAGATTTGAGGTCTTACTGTGTGTAGAGAGAGTATATGATTCTAGTACTGGATTCTCCTAGCTCCCATAGAAATCTTTATGAGACTTCCCCATATTAAATTTTCTTTCTTTTTAAACAAATAAATGAACTAAAAAAATCTTTTACTTTTTATTAAAAAAATGTAAGAAAATCATGTGGATCTGTTTTCCTATAGAAATGTTGTAGAAGCACATAACTTTACTAAATTCTATAGTACAATGGACAGTAAAAGCAAACCTAAGCCTGAAACCTTTCATTAAAGGTACAGTGCTAACTTATGCAAAATATATTACACACACACACACACACACACACACACATACACACACACATATATATATATACAGATATAATCACTGAAACTGTATATATATGTATTTATATATGTTATATATATGTTGTATATATATAATTATATACATATAATAAAAGGGAGATTATTGAATCTACTTTTAAAAAGGAACTACTTGTTTTAAATAGGATAAGAAATGAAAATGTTTTGTCTGAATTTATCAAATGTTAATGGACTGGACATGGTTAATGTAATTCTTGACTATATATATTGTATATTCTTATTGGATATAGTTTTTCTTGTATTAGTTATAAGATTTTTTAATTTTAGACAAAAAAAGGGGAAATGTAGTGATACTGTGTTCCCTAATATATTGTGCAACCTAATAAACTTATCTGGGGTCAGAGAACAGAACAGCCACTAGACAGACATAGAGGCTAGAAAATGGTGGCACACACACCTTTAATCCTATCACTTGAGAGGCGAAGATTCATCTGGATCTCTGTGAGTTCAAGGCCACACTGGAAACCACTAGGCATGGTGACATACACCTTTAATCCCAGGAAGTGATGGTAGGAAGCAGAAGGGTATATAAGGCATGAGGACCAGGAACTAGGCCTGGTTAAGCTTTTAGGCTTTTAGCAGCAGTTCAGCTGAGATCCATTTGGATGAGGACTCAGAGGCTTCCAGTCTGAGGAAACAGGATCAGCTGAGGAATTGGTGAGGCGGTTAGTTATGGCTGGTTCTGTTTCTCTGATCTTCCAGCGTTTACCCCAATACCTGGATCCAGGTTTGTTTTTATTAATAAGACCTTTTAAGATTCATGCTACATATATATACATATATACATATATACATATATACACACACATACACACACACATGCACACACATGCACACACACACACACACACACACACACACACACACATAAAATCCCTGAAATTAGGTATGTTTTATTATGATAATGTGTTCAGTTAACACTCATAAGGTGTTGAAGTGGTAAGTAAGGAAGTAAAGTAAGGCTATAAGAAGATATGGCTTTATATGAAGTTTATCCTAAAAAAAAAAAAAAAAAAAAAAAAAAAAAAAAAACAAAGCCGGGCGGTGGTGGCTCACGCCTTTAATCCCAGGACTTGGGAGGCAGAGGCAGGCAGATCTCTGTGAGTTTGAGGCCAGCCTGGTCTACTGAATGAGATCCAGGAAAGGCGCAAAGCTACACAGAGAAACCCTGTATCAGAAAAAACAAAAAAAGAACAAACAAACAAAAAGACCAACTTGTATTAAGTTTGTTCTTTGGCATTTTCATATATATGCAACTTCTGTTCTGATTATTATAAACACTCTCTAATCTTACTCCAGATTTATCACTTGACCTGAAAGTCCTTCTCCCATATCCACAACTTTGTTGTTGATTTGAGACCTACTCAGTTTTATCAAGATCATTTGTGTGACCACAGGTTTGGAAATATTCATTTATGTTTGGTGTGCTCCCCAGTGAGTACACAACTGAATCCAATGCCTGCCCCATCTAAGAATCCATTAGTAGCCAATCGTTCAGCAGGAATGGGTAGGAGTCCTATAAACTTGTATCAATCCATGATTGTCTGTTGATAGGACCAGTCCTGTGAATATCCATTGCGGGGAGCCACATATGCTAGGAAGTCATGACAGCAGGAGTTGTGCTATGCCCAGAATATAACATTTCAGAGTTCTTCCTACCTTCGACCTCCTACATTCTTTCTACCTCCTCTTTCATTACATTCCCTGAACTTTCTAGGGGCTGGTTTATATCCTGTTTAGTAGAACTGAGTGCTTACCTATCACTTTTTCTCTGTAACTTCATTGATGTTTATGTTAAAAAAAAAAAAAAGGATGGGGCTTCCAATTAAAGCTACGGTTTCTCTGTGGGTATAAACATGAATATTTTAGAAGGCAGTTTGTCATCATAACAATTTAAAAAATAGTATTATGTTCACCTGTAAGGTTTAAGACACCCTCATTCATGAGGCATTAACTGGATATCTGTGCCAAGTATGAGTTAAAATTTATAAAATGGGCCTCAACCCCAATCAAGGAGCAGTTGGTGTAGTGTGACACAATTCTTGGGAATACTCATTACAAATACAGTACAGATAACAAACAAAATTATAACATTATGAATCAATGAATCAATTGGAGTAAATTACAGAATTATGAGTGAGTGTCTACAGTAACATGGATGACTTAAAGGCAGCTGAATCACTGAAAGCTCAAACTAGCATAGAAGATGAAAAAACTAGGACCCTGGCACTCTCTGAAGGACTTGCAGGAAACACAATGAATCAGAGATTCTTTTCTCCTCACTAGTCCCTACTGCTTGTACAACCTTGGAGATGGAGTTGTCTTATGAATACCATACAGTTTTAGAGACTTACTGAAACCTCTGTATCTCCATTTCATTTAGAACCTTTTAAGTTTTAAGTATTCTCCCTGCAGGATATAACGCTTGAGTTCTGAGGATATGCCTGAACAATGTTTGATAACTCCTAAAACATTTTGGTTATAATTACACCAGTGTAAACATCTTACTTGTCACAGGGATCACAAATGGGTAATGTCATTGGTACTTTTTCTCCTCTATCAGCCAATATACAACCTTACAGCCATGTGAAAGCTAACAAGAAGGAGTAAAGTTTCTAGATCACTTCCAATTGATTTTAATATGTTCTGTTTATCAAAGTGTGTAGTGTCTTTATAAAAGTGTCTTATCATCTAGCTTCACTGGGCAATCAACATGATACCTGTGAAGAGAATATGTATTTGGGGCCCTTATGAACCTCCCGGGCCAACAATCTATAATGAAGTACCTCACATATGAATCTGTTCTTATTCTAATGCCACAGTGAGATTTAGAATGTAAATTTTATTACAAAGACATCCAGAATCCTAGGAACAACAAAGGGGAGCTTTTGTACTTCCGTGCTATCAATTAACATCATTCAGTGTCAATATATGATCAATAGCCTTCTGATGGTTTGGGCTTCAATTTTTCTAGGCTAATCTTCTGTTAAGACTGATAAATCCACTAGTTTGGCTATTTGTCCCTGTGCTTTTTCTAATCTTGGTCTCAAAAATTCTTGCTCATACAATCCCTCCTCTTTCTTGCTGATTGAGATGGGAATGGGGAGTGGGCTGGGGGGAGGACGGGGGCGGCAGGAGGAGGAAGGACAGAGGAATCCATGACTGATATGTAAAATTAAATCAAATTATAAAGTTAAAAAAAAAGATATGAAAGCCAAAAAAAAATGACTGATAAATCCTTTTGGTACCACATGCAATAATGGTGAAAAAAAGTGATCACTAGGCCATTGACAAAACAAACTTCAAAAGACAAACATTATAAGGCAACAAGAAAATATGTAGAAATGTATGACTTAACATAAAAGAAAAAAATGGGATACCAAAATGCTGAGGCAAAATTGAAAGCAACTAAATCTTCAACAGCAGTATAATCTTTATGTACATTTTGAGTCTCAAAATATCATTTTATAAATAATTTTTAAGTTGTATATTTTTAAGATAAACACAAAAATCATAGAGATTAAACAGGGAAATATGCCAAATTCAAAGTGCTATTAAATCATGAAACAATAAGATATCTTATATAATATCAGTTTTGGGTAGAATATCCATTGTAGTAGCCATCACATTTACAGAATGAGATCTGTTGTAGGTTATATACAAAACGGGATGTTGATTATCAAAAATAGATGAAAATGTAACATATAAAATTACAAGTATGCTCTGTATTCAAGATATCAATAGCTATGTTGTAAAAATTTTCTATGAGCTTTCTCTTTACACTTCAAATTTTCTATTAGGTACTTACCTTTCTAATTTTAAAACAACAATTTTTATTAATATGTTAATTTTTTATTTTATGTGTATTGGTGTTTTCCTGAAAGGGTGTACATGTACAAATATGTGCTTTGATATCTGTAGAGGCTAGAAAAAAAGTGTTAGCTCCTCTAGAACTGGAGTTACAGAAGGTTGTGAGCTGCCATGTGGGTCCTGGGAACCTAAAGTGGGTAATGTGGAAGATTATCCAGTACTTTAAAGCACTGATCCATTTCTCCAGGCCCACAAATTTATTTTAAAATAAAATACATCCATCTTTGAGTGAAATTAAGTTGTTTATTGTTTAACTACACAAATATTTAAATATACTATGACAACTGTGGTTAGAAAATCTTTTCAAAATGGATGATTTTGTTCATCATTTTGTTGCAAACTCTGTGTTAAACCATGAGGGAAAATGAGGAGTCTTTCTTGATGTAATCAGTCATTTATGAATTTCTCATCCCTGAGTGTGTATTTTCCCTTTCTATAGTACTTTCTCATTCATCTAACCATTCAAAACTATGACACCACTACGATCTGCAAAACAGTATGCTTGTATTTAGAATGATAAAGCAAAATAAAGGTGACTTTAAGGAAAGCATCCTTTAGCTCAGTGGAAGAGAAACAACTTAACTCCCACAGTAGACACATGGAATGGTATACACACAGAAAAATAGAAATACAAAAATTCAGGCACAGCTTTGCTTGTCCCCCCTCCCTTTTTCTAGAAAAACTTAGTACTATTTATCTTCTATCATTTAAAGCATTTAAGTTATTTCTCTTCCACTGAGCTATGCCTTCCTTAAAGTACAGCCATCCTTATTTTGCTTTATGTTTCTAAATGTAATCATAATGCATTGAAGATTGTAGAAATGAAGCATGGATTTGAATCATTAGAAATAATGAAAGCACTCTGCAAGGGGAATATACACACTCAAGAGTAAGAATTCCGTAACTGTCCAATCAAAGCAAGAAAGACAACCCATTTTCCCTCATGGTTCAAAGTAGAGCTTGAAAAGAAACGAATGAAATCATTCATTTTGAAAAGATTTTTAAACAATACATTTTACAGTTCATTTAAACATTTAAATATATGTAACAATAAAAATTCATGAAAAAGAGGCCATGTATTTATGTGAGACATAGTAGGAACTGGAAGGAGTAGGGAAAGTGATATATTCTATAAATAAATAAAAAATTATATATATGATTAGTGATATAAAGGGTTTCAAAATTGTTTCGATATGGAGATTAGTGACACCACCAATATTGCTACCTATAGCTAGAGTTTTCCTGCCTGGCCCACAGTCAGGACAAATCTCTCTCACCTGCCAGTCCCACAGCCTCTCAGACCCGACCAAGTAAACACAGAGACTTATGTTGCTTTCAAACTGTATGGCCGTGGCAGGCTTCTTGCTAACTGTTCCTGTAGCTTAAATTAATCCATTTCCATTAATCTATGCCTTGCCACATGGCTCATGGCTTACCGGCATCTTCACAAGCTGTTCCTCATCGTGGTGGCTGGCAGTGTCTCTCTGACTCAGCCTTCCACTTCCCAGCTTTATTCTCCTCCTTGCCCCGCCTATACTTCCTGCCTAGCCAACGGCCAATCAGTGCTTTATTGATTAATTAGCAACACATTTGCCATACATCCCACAGCACTTCCCCTTTTTTTGTTTTTTTTCAAAAAGGAAGGTTTTAACCTTAAAGTAAAATTACATATAATTTGGGAATTTGGGCGTAGCTTCTCTTACTACTTCCTGCTGGAAGGGGTCGCTGTATCTTATGGGGAAACAAAGAAAATTTTAGGATTATGGAATAGTCCATGAGGCTGTATTGTCTGAGCCAGATGCCTTCAAACCATTCTGGATGTTGGATCATCTGGGCCATGGTGTCATTGGAGACCTTCAGGGGGTCTTGGCTGGTCAAACCTGATGTATCTTAATCTTGAACAAATCCATAGCCTCTGGCTTTCTGTGGGAACAAAAGCAGAGTCTCCTTTCCAAAGCAACATATCCTTATATCCAAATTTTGAAGTCAAGGTATCTTTAACATACACATTTTGGCATAACTCAACAGCTTTTATGATCAAATGTTTTTCTGCAGTTAAAAATCCCAAAGACAACACAATCCAGATTCTCTGTGTAATATTCATGTTTACGTGGCTTATTTTTATATTAATTTTACTGTCTCTTTAAAGACTTTATTTTTTAAAACTATTTATTTCTTTATATAACTGTATATATTCCTTTTTCTGTCTCTTTCAAGCCTATGTACATTTTTACACACATTGTAAACTATTACATCTGAATCTGTCTTATTGTGAATCTCTTGCCTTAAACTGCAGCAGCTGTGGCTGCTGGCTCCGCCCACCTCAGCTTCCCAACATGGCTACATTTACCGCCAGCTCTGGGAGCTATCGTGGGTCTATGCTTTTATCCAAGCAGCGTGTAGCCCAAAAACCTCTTTTTTTGTTTTGTACCTGCAAAGGCTAAATCCACCATGCAGCTTAATGTGCCACTTGCAGAGGCTTCATTCCCGCCATACGGGGCAGCAGGTCGAGCACACATGCTAGGAACCCACCAGTAGCTCAAACCAGCAGCTGCCGCTCATTTGAGAGAGACAATTAGGAAGCTGTTTTTAGCTCCGTTTTAGAATCTTTTTTCTCAGTTTTTAGGTGGAAACTCTTGCCACCACGTTGGACGCCATTTGTAGCTAGAGTTTTCCTGCCTGGCCCACAGTCAGGACAAATCTCTCTCACCTGCCAGTCCCACAGCCTCTCAGACCCGACCAAGTAAACACAGAGACTTATGTTGCTTTCAAACTGTATGGCCGTGGCAGGCTTCTTGCTAACTGTTCCTGTAGCTTAAATTAATCCATTTCCATTAATCTATGCCTTGCCACATGGCTCGTGGCTTACCGGCATCTTCACAAGCTGTTCCTCATCGTGGTGGCTGGCAGTGTCTCTCTGACTCAGCCTTCCACTTCCCAGCTTTATTCTCCTCCTTGCCCCGCCTATTCCTGCCTAGCCAACGGCCAATCAGTATTTTATTGATTAATTAGCAACACATTTGCCATACATCCCACAGCAGCTACCAGATGTTTTTTTTCTGAACCTCTCTCAGTTCTTTCCTTTTCTCATGTAAATTTTCTTCTCAGGCTGGCAGTTCTTGCAGCTAGGTGTCTGAGAGTACTTCCCAGGACTATGTACTTCTTTATTCAAGTAAATGGAAAACTGGAGTGTACCATCTGTCCACCAAATAGGATTTCCCCTTTACTTGATTTTCTCGGTTTTAGCCCATGCATCAAAGCAAATTATTTTAAACAAAATCAGGACCTAACCTATGGTTGGGAATAAGTGGCAGTAAAGCTCATTTAAATGAAATGTATGTGACAAAATTGAAAAGATTCAACAGACTTTAGGGCAGTGAAGAACCTGACCATCATAGGCTGGTATAGTTTGTGGTACATACTCGGTACTCTAACAGGGTGGCTGGAGGGGTGGCTCAGCAGTTAAGATCACTGGGTGCTCTTCTGAAGAGCTCAGGTTTATTTTCCAGTACTTCCATGGATGCTCACAATGATATTTAATTACATTTCCAGGGCTTCTAGTGCCCTCTTCTCACCTCCACCAGCACCAGGCACAAATGGGGTAAACATATATACACACAGGCAAAAGCTATCACATTTTCAATGTGATAGGAAATCATTTTGAATGGTTAGGGAGGTAGTCCCAGCAGGTAAAGACACTTGCCATTAAGCCTGAGGACATGGTTTTGATTCCCAGAAGTCACATGGTAGAAGGAGAAAAGCAAGTGGTCTCCACTCACAGTTTGTTGTATGCTCATATCCACCAGTGTACATACATACATATGTACAATTATAAATATAAAGTAAATAAAGCCTGGTATAGATGGCTCAACAGCTTTTAACAGGTACTGCTCTATGATTCTTTCAGAGGACCTGAGTTATGTTCTCAGCATCTATATCAGTTGGCTCAAAACCTGTTGTAGCTCCAACTCAAGTGGATTGATCAGTCTCTTCTGGACTCTTCAGGTGCCTGGACTCAGTTGAACATGCTCACACAGAAACAAGCATGCATATACATAATTAAAAGGTAGTACACATCTTAAAATGTAAAACTATGTATTGAAGAATCATGGGAAATACTGGGTTCATTAATATTTCCCAAATGCAACATGTCCTTTTCTGTCTTTATCTACTATCCACTAGCAAGGAGACATAATTTAGAGGACAAGTTTGCAATTTGTTTTATATATCAGTGATTTTAACCAATGCTTTTTCTACCTAACTGCATCAAGTGGAATTTTAGCATTTAAGGTTCCTTTGTTAACTTTTTAAATATTATATCATAGTCAATGAAGTTGTGAACTCAGTGACACACTATAGAAATGTCAGGAAAATTTATATACTTATGAGAATGCTTACAAAACCACATCATTACTCAACATCCATTTCCCTGGAGTTTCCTACTGATTTACTCTGAAATCATTAAGAGAAGAGCAGTCATTAGTTAGATTGTACTTTTATTTTCTCCATATAATTGCTTAAATGTGTCACTTATGATTTGCTTAAGGGTAAGATCAAATGAAGTAATTTTTTTCCAGTTTTCCTGATGACCCAAGTCTGGAAACTTCAAGTATATGCAAATGCAGCATTTGTAACAAATTATTTTAGGCAAGCACCTTCTGAAGGAGAAGCAATGAGTTTCAGCCTTTAGGAATCTTGAGCCATTAGGAAGTCTGGCATAGCACTAATAAAATACAAACACTTATAGTCAAATCTTATTTCTGATGCTGCTAAATGGGAATGTACAACTTAACATAATAGGCAATTTAGCATACAAATGTGTCCCATAAAAGCAAGATGCTGGCAGTTCAAAACAATAAATGTTAACCTTCGGGCAAGCTGTTATTGAGGTGTTAAAGGCCCCTGAAATCTTAATGAACTCATTTATACTAAGAATTTCCCATAGTAAGTATGTTGCCTACTCTAATAGACTTCTCAAGCCCAACTACTAAGGAGACACTCAAAAAGTTAGGTCTGAACAACAGGCTTTTTCATTGATTTCTTTTGGTGGAAGTCAGAATTCAATCTTTTCCCAGAATTTTCATGGTTTGTCCTGTCATGCTTTGATATACCTCTATATGTACATTGCAATGGCAGTCTATTCTTCAAAATCAGAGGGAAGAATCAAATGTCCTTTTGAGCTATAAAAGCCAATTTAAATAAAAGTAAGCACGTTATCACATTTGTGTAATTCAACTAATACTCGATACAATAATTGTTTTCTTTCTCATTTCTCTAAGTAAATAGATATCTTGGTTACACTTACCTATGGGACCTCAGCCATTTGCCACATCATTTGTAGAAGAAAAAAATCTGTCTTGACAGTAGGCTTATTTGAAAGGTCAATCGAGATAAAAAATAGGTTAAATAAATTCTCCATAGGAGATCATACTGTGTGGGCAGAAAGTGAAAACTCAAAGGTTTCCATAACATCAAATAAAAAATGTCAAGACTCTGCAGTCTTTCACACTCTCGACCAATACTGTCTTGTCAGAATTATACTTTTTTTAAACTTTCAACATGCCATTTGCTTTCTTAAGATTCTTACAATTCTTTTCCCATTTTCACCAAGTTCCTCTTTTGCCCTCTACTCCTATTTGGACTACAGATGTGGCCCAGTTGTAGAGGATTTATTTAGCATACTAAACGTCCTAGGGTTGATCCTTAGTACAAAAAAATGAAAAAAAAAGTAATACGATGGCCTGCTCCCCCCAAAAAAAATTAACTACACATAGTAGACTACCCATCACTGTCAGTCTTACTTCCTTTGGTTCCTTTATCTATTTTCCTTTTTTAAAATATGAGTATTTCATTTACTTCCTGAGTTTGTAGGTTATCCTTTTGAAATGACTTCCAAACCCATGTGATAAGGCTTCCTCACTGTTTCTGTACTGCATACTATTTTCGAATACTTTCTACTTCTTTCTTGGATATATTGTAATGTTTCAAATATTTGTTATCTCTTTTAGTTCACATGCATGTATGTCTGTATGAGTTTATATGTACCACACATATGCAGCTACCCACTGAGGCCAGAAGAGGGCATTTTGTCCCCTGGAAATGGAATTATAGGCAGTTGTGAGATACCTGATGTGAGTTCTGAAAACCAAATTCAGATCCTCTGCAAGAGGAGGAAGTAATCTGAACAACCAAGACAATTATCAAACCCTCATACTTGGACACAATTTTTTTTTCAAGATTTAGTGTATTTTTTTTGCTACTTTTTCTTTCTAATTTCAACTTTATGTTATAGAGAAGATTTAAAGTCATTGAAAATTTGGAAAAAAATGTTTGTACAGTGATCTAATATACAGTATTTGTTTTATATTTCTTTTCTTATTGTTTTAGAGGTTCTAAGATGCATTTAATTTATTTTGAGCAAATTTACACACCATTCTCTTCTTTTCAATCTTCCTCTAACCTCTTCCACTGCTTTACATTCCCAAATTCATGAGATGATTTAAAAAAAAAAAACATTCCAAGTCTACTTAGTGCTGCCTATATGTATATGGTTGTAGGGTCATCTACTGGAACATGGGGAGCCTTTCAGGGGTTACATCACTGACTGTCTCTCCCCTAGATGCTATTATATGCCATTAGATTTTCAGCTACCTGTGAGACTTTAATAGCCCTTTCCGTGAACATGGCAGAACTTTTCTGGCTTGCATTTTTGTAGGTTTTGTGATTACACTCACAGCTACTGTGAGTTTATGTATACAAAATCCCTGCTATGGATTGTAGAGATGGCTCAGTCATTAAAGGTAGGCTCACAACCAAAACACCTTTCACGTTCATCAAATGGTAACTGCAGATATTAAATAGTGCTGGCTCTTTCCACCACTCCTTCATGATGATCTTTGGCCTTTGGAGGAGGAATGTGACATAGATGCCACATATGCAACTGAGCACCTTATAGTCTCTTATTTTTTGCATGTTGACAGGTTGTCGTCTCTGTATTTTTAGTGCTCTACTCCAAATTTCTATGATTTCTCTGGATTCAGAGAGTACCATTCTACAGGGATAACAATAAGAATGTAGGGAACAGTTAACTAAGATGTCCTTTTAACATAAAATATTATCTAACTGAGACCATACAGACTGCAAGAAGTCCAGATAGACTGCCCATACACCAAACTCCCCTAGTCTCTCACTCTTTCATTATCAGTACACACTATCTCCAGGCCTGTGTTTTCATAGTCACAATGACCCAGCCCCCAACTGAGGCAGGGATTTCCGAATCTATCTAACAGAGACCAAGCCAGCCACCAGCAGTCTAGCATTCAACAAGGGAGGAGACTCCCTGCTCTACAACAGATAATGCAGAATGCTAGAAGTTCTGGTAGGCTGCCCATCTATCAAAGTTAAACTAAAATCAGATAAACAATTTAAATAGGCCTATAACCCCTCTGAAAATAGAAGCAATCATTAAAAATCTTCCAATCAAAAGAAGCCAATGCCCAATACAGATGTTCAAGAAAGAGCTAACATCACTAATCTTCAAACTATTCCACAAAATTGAAACAGAAGGAACTTGGCCAAATTCATTTTATAAGGCCATAGTCACCTTGATACCAAGGTCTTGGAGTGATCAGAAATACAGGAAACATACCCAAACATAATAAAGGCAATTTACAGCAAGCCAACAGCCAACATCAAATTAAATGGAGAGAAACAAACCAATTCCACTAAAATCAGGAACAAGACAAGGCTGTCTGTTCTCCCCATACTTATTCAACATAGTACTTGAAGTTCTAGCCAGAGCAATAAGACAACATAAGGAGATTAAGGGGATAGAAATTGGAAAGAAAGAAAACAAGCTTTCCCTATTTGCAGATGACATGATAGTATACTTGAGTGACCCCAAAGATTCCACCAAGAAACTGATACAGCTTATAAACACCTTCAGCAACATAGCAGGATACAAGATCAACTCAAAAAAATCAGTAGCCCTCCTATATACAATGGACAAAGAAGCTGAGAAGGAAATCAGAGATACATCACCCTTTACTATAGCCACAAATGATATAAAATACCTTGGGGTAACACTAACCAAGCAAGTGAAGGACCTATATGACAAGAACTTTAAGTCCCTGAAAAAAGAAATTGAAGAAGATCTCAGAAAATGGAAAGATCTCCCATGCTCATGGATAGGCAGGACTAACATAGTAAAATGGGCAATCTTACCAAAAGCAATCTACAGATTCAATGCAATCCCCATCAAAATACCAACACAATTCTTCACAGACCTGGAAAGAATAATACTCAACTTCATATGGAAAAACAAAAAACCCAGGATAGCCAAAAGAATCCTGTAAAATAAAACAACCTCTGGAGGCATCACGATCCCTGGCTTCAAGCTCTACTATAGAGCTACAGTAATAAAAACAGCTTGGTACTGGCATAAAAACCGATATGTGGACCAATGGAATCGAATTGAAGACCCTGACATTATTCCGCACACCTATGAACATATAATTTTTGACAAAGAAGCCAAAAGTGTACAATGGAAAAAAGAAAGCATCTTCAACAAATGGTGCTGGCATAACTGGATGTCAACATGTAGAAGGTTGCAAATAGATCCATATCTATCACCGTGCATAAAACTTAAGTCCAAGTGGATCAAGGACCTCAACATAAATCCAGCTACTCTGAACCTGCTAGAAGAGAAAGTAAGAAGTAGTCTTGAATGCATTGGCATAGGAGATCACTTCCTAAATATAACACCAGTAGCACAGACACTGAGAGAAACAATCAATCAATGGGACCTCTTGAAACTGAGAAGCTTTTGTAGAGCAAAGGATACAGTCAACAAGGTAAAGCAACAGCCTACAGAATTGGAAAAGATCTTCACCAACCCCACATCTGACAGAGGACTGATATCCAGAATATATAAGGAACTCAAGAAATTAGACATTAAAATGCCCAACAGTCCAATTAAGAAATGGGCTATAGAACTAAACAGAGAATTCTCAACAGAGGAAACTCAAATGGCTGAAAGACATTTAAGGAATTGCTCAACATCCCTAATCATCAGGGAAATGCAAATCAAAACAACTCTGAAATACCAGTGGTATGTACTCACTCATAGGAGGATACTAGATGTGGAACAAGGATGACTGGACTGCTACTCACATCACCAGGGAGGCTACCTGGAAAACAGGACCCCAAGAAAGACACGGGGATCGCCCAATGACAGAAAAATGGAAGAGATCTACATGAACAGCCTGGACATGAGTGGGGGTAATGAAGGGCAAGGGTCGAGGGAAAGAGAGCTTGGGGGAGCAGGAGATCCCAGCTGGATCAACAACAGAGAGGGAGAGCAAGGAATAGGAGAGCATGGTAAGTGAAGACCACATGAGAATAGGAAGAAACAAAGTGCTAGAGAGGCCCACAGAAATCCACAAAGATACCCCCACAACAGACATCCTGCAATGGTCGAGATACAGCCCGAACTGACCTACTCTGGTGATGAGATGGCCAAACACCCTAATTGTCAGGCCAGAAACCCCATCCACCTACTGAGGGATCTGGATGCAGAGATCCATGGCTAGGCCCCGGGTGAATCTCTGGGAGTCCAATTAGCGAGAATGAGGAGGGTTTATATGAATGAGAATTGTTGAGACCAAGGTTGGATAAAGCACAGGGACAAATAGCCAAACGAATGGAAACACATGAACTATGAACCAATGGCTGAGGGGTCACCAACTGGATCAGGCCCTCTGAATGAGTGAGACAATTGATTGGCTTGATCTGTTTGGGAGGCATCCAGGCAGTGGGACCAGGTCCTGTGCTCATTGCATGATTCGGCTTTTTGAAACCTGGGGCCTATGCAGGGTCACTTGGCTCGGCCTGGGAGGAGGGCACTGGACGTGCCTGGACTGAGTCTACCAGGTTGATCTCAGTCCTTAGGGGAGGCTTTGCCCTGGAGGAGGTTGGAGTTGGGGGGTGGGCTGGGGGGAAGGTGAGGGGGGCCGGAGGGGGGAGAACAAGGGAATCTGTGGCTGATATGTAGAACTGAATTGTATTTCAAAATAAAAATTCAAAAAAATTCAAAAAATGAAGAGTTACAGACTAATTTTCTTTGTGAATATACGTGCCAAAAACTCAATAAAATACTCAAAAACCAAATCCAAGAAGACATCCAAATGTTCATCTACCATAAACAAGTAGACTTCATCCCAGAGATTCAGAGTTGGTTCAACATATGCAAATCAGTCAGTGTAACCCACCGGTAAAAGTGGAAAAAAGAAAATGACATGTTTTTCTCATTGAATGCCCAAAAAGGCTTTGATAAAAATCAAACACCCCTTCATGATAAAAGTTATGGAAAGAGTATAAATACAAAGAACATACCTAAACATAGCAAAGACAATTCACAGCAAGCCTATTGCCAACACCAAATTAAACGGAGAAACACTCAAAGCAGTCCGACTAAAATCAGAAACATGACAAAGTTTTCTATGCTATTCAATACAGTACTTGAAGTTCTAGCTAGGGCAATAAGACAACTAAAGGAGATCAAAGGAATACAAATTGGAAAGGAAGAAGTTAAAGTATCATTATTTTCACATGATATGATAGTATACATAAGGAACCCCATAAATTCTATCAGGGAATTTATACAGCTGATACACACCTTCAACAAAGTAGTCTGATACATGATTAAATAAAAAAAGTCAATAGCCTTCCTATATACAAATGAAAAATAAACTGAGAAAGAAATCTTGGAAACAACAGCCTTCAGTCTAGCCACAAATAATATAAAGTATCTTGGGTAACTTGAATCAAACAAGCGAAAGATTTGTGTAATAAAAACTTCAAGTCTTTGAAGAAAAAAAATGAGGAAGATATCAAAAGACAGATTTCTCATGCTCATTAATCCTAGGTTTTACATAGTAAAAGATTGTTCTGGTACAAAAAGCAATAGACAGATTCAACACAATCCTCTCAAAATTCCAACAAAATTCTTTACAGATCTTGAAAAGATGGTACTCAACAACACATCGGAAAAAAAAAACCCAGAATAGGTAAAACAATCCGGAACAATAAAAAAACTTCCAGAAGTATCACCATCCCTGATTTCAAGCTGTACTGCAAAGCTGTAAAAATAAAAACCAAATAGTATAGGCATAAAAAATAGACATGTTGATCAACAGAATTGAACTGAAGACCCAGACATAAATCCACACACCTTAGGACACCTGATTTTTATAAAGGATTCAGAAATACATCATGGAAAAAAGTAAGCATGTTCAATAAATGATGCTGGTCTAACTTGATGTCTCCATGTAGAAGAGTACAAAGAAATTCATATTTATCACTCTGAACAAAACTCAAGTCCTAACAGATCAAAGAATTCAACATAAAACCAGATACACTGAACCTGATAGAAGAGAAAGTGGGGAATAGCCTTGAGCACTTTGGCACAGGGGACAACTTCCAGAACAGAACACGGCTAGCACTGGCCCTGAGATCAACAATTAATAAATGGGACCTCATGAAATTGAAAAGCTACTATAAGGCAAAGGAAATCATCAACAGGACAAAACTACAGCCTACAGAATGGGAAAAGATCTGCACTAACCCCACATCTGACAGAGGGCTGATTTCCAAAATATATAAAGTACTAAAGAAAACTGACATCAAGCTACACAACTGTCTCCGCTTATGCAGAGGTCCTAGTCCAGTCCCATTTCCACTACCTATAGTGGGACACCTCACACAGCCTTGAGGCAGGGGGAGGGGCTTGGACTTGCCTCTACTGAATGTATCAGGCTCTGCTGACTCCCCATGGGAGGCCTTACCTTCTTGAAGAAGGAAATGGGGCTTGGGTTGGGTGGATGCTGGAGGAGTGAAAGGAGGGAAGAGGTGAATCTGTGATTGGTATATAAAATGAATAAAAATTTCTTAATAAAAAATGTTTAAAAAGAGAAAAATTTATAAAAAAAGAAAACCAACATCATCAAACCCAATAATCCAATTTATAAATGGGATACATATCTAAACAGATAATTCTCAGGGCCTATGATCTAGGCAGTCACTGGTTTGGGTCAATTAACAGAACCACAAATAAGTTTTATCATAGCATTAATATTATTTCTAAAAATCGCTCCAAAAATCTCTCAAATCTGTTTATATTGCCACATTGTCATCTCTGAATTTTTAAGAAAGTACTTTAATGGCATATGACATTATGCCAATTTTTTTTTTTGAGACAGGGCTTCTCTTTGTAACAGCTCTGGCTGTTCTGGAAAACAGGCTGGCCTCGAACTCAGACTGATCCACTTGCCTCTGCCTCCTACATACTAGGATTAAAGGCATGCACCACCACTGCCTGGCTATGTTGATGTTTTTGTTTTTCACAAATGTTCACGAGTTACAAACAGTAATGCTATGCGAACAAAACCCTTTAGCTATCTTGAGGAAAGAATATTAATTGAGATATTACATAAGCAGCTGACATGTTTTAATGATCTTTTTTTATGGTTTATATGGTCAGTTTCCTCCCAAAGCCTTGCCTTGTCAAAATGTGATGCAATTGGGAGTTGGCTGGGCCTTTATGAGATAAAGCTTAATGGACAGAAGTTAGGTCCTACTCCTCCTCATAGTCAATATCCTACTTAGCCTGACTGTAACGGACTTGTGATAGACACAGATGAACATAAAGTGTAATCATGAGGCAAGATAAACTTACCTTATTTTTAAGTTAATTATTTCAGATATATTGTCAAAAGAATGGAAAAAAATAACCACTCTCAGAAATGTGGGCTATACTTTTAAGTGCATTTATTATTTTAAAATGGCCTGAAATTTACAGCAACAGCATACTGTTTTGATAATAGTGGTTTAAAGATATATTTTTCTAACTTCTAAAACAAATACATTTCATATCATATTTAAAATTGTTTTTATATCCAATATTTATTTTTATTTTATGAACTCTTGAAGAATATAAAATTTAACCTTCCATCCCTAAGCACTTGTGTTCTAAATTAAATCATTTTAATTAATTTCATGTTATATATTTTATTTCTAAAATGGGTTCTCTTTATGATTGTTTAGACTACATTTAGTGTTCTTTGATTTTATGCTTTTATTAATATACCACACAATTTATCTATTTAAAGTATATAATTAAATGGCTTTTACTACAATCAGCAGTTATGAAGTTACAAAATATTTATATTTATATAAGCTTTTTAAAAAAGCATAATTTATTTAAGATCTATGTCTCTAATCATTTCATCCACACAAGCCATAGGCAACTATTAATATTTTCTTTCTCTACACATATATTTAGTCAATGTAATTATCATAATTTGCATCATATTATATGCGGCCTTGAGGACTAAATTCATTAAGCATATGGTTTCTGTGTCTCTTCTGAATTTTAGCACATATCATTATTTCATTCTTCTTGGTTGACAAATCTTACAAATTGTACAGATATATAGTATTTTGGTTATCCATTCATTTAATGATGGGCAAATGGAGTTTCATCTACCATTTTGGTGATTATTAATTTTAGGAACATCTACCTATAATTGCTCATGTAGACTGTGATTTATCATATATTCAGATACCATAAATGGGAAACTGTACACTATTTATTTTGCACCAAATAACAAATCCAGAACCTTGTCTACAATAATCCATACCCAAGGGCCCAGATGTTTTCCTAAAGTAGCTATTATTTTACTTTTATATTAACAGTGTTTTGGAGGGTTACCCATTTTCTCATTTGCTTGTAAGGACTCTTTTTAATGTAGCTAAAGTATATTTTGGTGGTTTGAAAATAATATCCACTAAAGGGTGTGGCACGATTAGGAGATGTGCCTTGTTAAAGTAGGTGTGACCTTGTTGGAGGAAGTGTGTTACTGTGGGGTGGGCTTTGAGGTCTCTTTTGCTCAAGCTTCCCTCAGTGTGACACTCAGACCACTTTTTTTGCCTGCAAGATAGAGGACTCTAAGCTACTTGCCAGCACCATACCATATCTGTGCATGCCTCCATGTCCCAACATGATGATAATAGACTAAACTTCAGAAACTGTAAGCTACCACTTCAACTAACTATTTTCCTTTATAAGTGTTGCTGTGGTCATGGTATCTCTTCACAGCATTAGAAACAATAAAACATATATATATATATTATATAATATATATATATATATATATATATATATATGTCATTGTGGTTTTAATTGGCTGCTTTTTTATGTTTGTTATCTCTTGAATAAATTCATTTGAGTGATTTTGTGAATTTTTTGTGTTTTGAATTTTTTTTTACTATGATTTTCTAATATGATGATCACAGACATTATTCTATGTTGGCCTCATTATGTGGATTATATTTTCTCTTCATTTTGCTGTTATTTGTGAAATAGAATTTTAGTTTTGAGGAAGTCTGATTCATCTGTTCATATTGAAACCATGCACAGTAGGAGCAGAAAAATTGTCATTAGTAAAGAAAGTCATTCACCAATGTGTGAATACTTTTCAGGAATCTGCTTTATAAAAGTACTCTTCATTTTTATGAAGTTCACATATATATGTCTATATATGTACATATATATATGTAATATATATTACCATAATATATATGGATTATATATATATGTATATATATTTCATCCTGAAATTTTCTCCTACAACTCTTTCTCTAGCCCTCTCAGCATTTCCCCTAACAACTACATGTCTGCTTTTTAAAATTATTCACTGACTCCAATTAGAGCTGCTATGTGTTCATGGATATGGGGCCATCCATTAGAGCATAAGAACCACCAAAGGCCACATTCATGAAGAAATCTAGCACTTTTTCTCCAGTAGCCATCAATTACCAATTGTTCCCTACCTGAGAGTTGAGATTCATGAGGCCCCTTCCCACTCCATGCCAGAATTTGGTCTAGATTGATCTAGAGAAGGTAATAACTGCTTCTGTGAATTTATGAGTGTTATAATCACATCATGTTATGTACCGAACATAGTATTTTATAGCACTCTTCCACACCTTTCCTATATTACAATGATCCAAACATTTGTTATGACTATGACTATATTCAAAAGGAAAAAAGACACCTTATTTATTTGTTTATTTATTTATTTATTTATTCATTTGTTTATTTGTTTGTTTTATATCCCCACCACAGTTTCCCCTCCTTCCTATCCTCCCAGTCCCTCCCCCACTACCTTCCCTCTGCCTCTTCCCCTATCCATTCTTCTTCTGATTTTACTCAGAAAAATTCAGGGCTCCCATGGATATCAACTAGCCATGATATATAAAGTTGCAGTGAGACTAGGAGCCTCCTTTTCTATTAAAGCTGGATAAGACACCCAGGTATGAGGAAAGGGTCCCAAAATTAGTCAACAGAGGCAGAGACAGTCCGTGCTTCCACTGTTAGTATTACTAACAAAGACAAAGCTACTTTTCACTTATATGCAGAGGACCTAGGCCAGGCCCATACAGGCTCCCTGGTTGTTGGTTCAGTCTCTGTGAGTTCTTATAAGGTCAGGTTAGTTGAATCTGTGAGTTTTATTATGGCCTTGACCAATCCAGCTCCAACAATCCTTCCTTCCTCTCTTCTGAAGGATTCTCTGAGCTCTGCCTAATGTTCGGTTGTGGGTGTTTATCTGTTTCCATCAGTTGCTGGAAAAAGCTTCTTTGACAATAATTAGGCTAGGTGACAATCTACGTGTACAGCAGAATATAATTAGGCATCATTACATTGCCTTTTTTTTTCTCCAGTTGTGTTTGGTTCTATCCTAGGGTTCTGGGCCATCCAACTTCTGGCTCCTGGTGCTCCAGGCAGTATTAGGGACGAGCTCACTCATGTGTCATGGGTCTGAGACTGGATGAGTCATTGGTTTGTCACTTCCATGACTCGGGTTGTTCTGCCTGTGGGAAGTGCTGGGATAAGTAAAGGTGGCACAGACTTAATTTTTTAGTGATAAGAGGCATAAAATGACTTAATTTGCCAATTATTATTTTTAACAAAATGGAAGTTCTAATATATTTTCATTCTACAACTGCTTATAGAGAAACTGTCTATGTCTACTTTTCAATACATTTATATATTCCAAAAAGCCTGTTTTCACTTTATAGTTTTATAAGTAATAGGTACAATTCTATGGCTTATGACATATATACCTAATTTTTTTTTTACCCCTTGCCACCTAGACTCCAGCATACACTCATACTGACTCATGCTAGATATGACATTTTCTGTTGTGCCACATTTTGTTTGTATTCTGACAAATAAAACTTGCCTGGAGACAACAGGGCAGAGCTTGCCACAAGTTAACCATAGAGGCCAGGTGGTGGTGACTCATGCCTTTAACCCCAGCACTTGGGAAGTTCATGCCTTTAGTCCCAGGACTTGGAGGCAGAAATAGGAAGTGATAATGTGGGGCAGAGACAAGAGCTCATCCCTTTTTGGACTAGGATCCAGAGAAGTAAAAAGTCCCTGGTGGTTGCTTCTCTGTTTCTCTGATTTTTCAGGTAATTACCCTGATATTTGACTCCTGTTTTTATTAATAAAACTAATTAGGTTCACATTTCAGTTTTCTTGTCACTATGTTTTTTTTCAGGTATCTATCTTACTGTATCTTATAATATATTTATTTATATATTTATCCCTGCTATTAGATCATAGATAACTCTGAGGGACTGGATCATATAATATGTTACTATCTCTAGCAGTCTTTTACAAAGTTGTCTTTTCTATTTTTTCTGTACTTGTAAAATCCAGTGAACCAAGGTCTACATTCCCATAGTAATTTTTTATTTGTTTGTTTAGTTTCTTTTCCAAGTACCATGTTTTGTATGTATGCATTGAAAGAAGATTTGCTCACTATAATTAGAGTTTAGTTAGAGTTTAGATTAGGACTGTTGCTATTATAGATTTCCCATTTCTTTGAAAAAACTCCAGTAATTACCAATCCCTCCAACAAGTAGGTCCAATAAGAGAATCTGACTACTGATTACTGAACCATATAAGCAAATGTTCTCTATGTTTACTTGAAACAACTGGTTCATTGAAACCGTGGTTACCTGAAGGACATTTTAGTGGTTTTCCAGTTCAATTTTCTTAAGGGCAATGTCTTCATTATTTATTATCCTTGATTCTCTTGTCTCTATGTATGCATGTGTTTGTTCACATCTGTAAATTACATTGCTCAAGAAATAAAACAGGCTGAAGAAACATTTTTGTATTTAAGGAAAATTATGTTAGAACAGTTTTACTACATGATGTGATGTACAGGGCTCTTAAACTTCATGGAAGAAGTTGTTTATTGGTGATTGTTATTTATCATGCCCTACTTATTATTAAAACTTTCATGCAATATATATTTATATAATATTAATTCAGAATAATGCCCATATTTTTTTGCCAAAAACTTACACAGAGAAAATTACACTATCATTTTCACTATTATTATTGTTATCATCATTGATATAATTATCATCATGATTACAGATACCATTTATTGAACTAAACTGACTAATAGACACATTGTCTATACATATGCACATTCCTCCATTTTTTTGTTAGAGAAGTCCTCTGAATAAAGGACTAAGAAAGTAAGGTTATGAAACATGACTTAAGTCAAATAGCTTAGTGTACCAAAGCCAAGAATGGAAACAAATATGTCTTTGCTAAATATGCTCCTATTTTTTTCTCTTATATCCAGAAACTATTAGTTTGCAATGGCAGTGAGCACATGGCAGAAGAATAAATGATAACATGTTAATGAAGCAAAAGAAAATGAAAAGATTCAGGGTTCCAAAATTGACTTTAAGCCTGTGCCTAAATGTCTAACAGCTTTTCTTAATGTTCATCCTGCAGGTCCCACCATATCTCAAATGTACATATATTACATATGAGGACTAACATTAAACTCTTGGTGGGTTAAAATATAGGAAGAGGACTTCAAGGGTGTAAACAAGTCATTCATGCTGTATTTGGAAACACAGAATTTGCAACAGACATTTTAAGGCTGAATTTGGCTTCTTTGTGCTTTCTCGAGTTTAAGAAACTGTTTTCTTCACTATTGCAAATGTCTTACTCATCAGTTTCATTATTATGCAAATTCCATTTTGACCTAATTTTATATCCCTGAAAAATATGTTCTTAGTTATTTTTTACCTAACACGAAGACAAATTTATTCATAAATACTTGAAGTGTTACCAACCCCAGGGTCTCTGCATGCTAATATAAATCAAAGTGTGATGCCAAGAGGTAAATTATGGAATTTCAAACATTAGTCTCCTCTTATCATTACTATTCTTTCTGACCCTTTATTTGCATCTTTCAAGTTTGCAACTTAAAAAGTTAACCTACAAGACCCATCCATTCATAACAGACATAGTATCTTCTGTTGTTTGTTTTTTCCTCTGAGCCTTGCAAAGGTTATTTGCATTAGAACACTGGAAATTGATTACACCCATTCCTTACTTCATGTGTTCTATTCACATACCTACCTTTATGGGATCAAATTTTTGACTCCAGAGTTAAAGGACAAGTATGTATTGTAGGTATTCATTATTGACGAGCATCTTTTATCATAGTACATGAAAGATGATGAAGAGACTGAGAATGAGATACAGAAGTTTC
Organism: Peromyscus eremicus; assembly: GCF_949786415.1. Taxonomy (NCBI): domain Eukaryota; kingdom Metazoa; phylum Chordata; class Mammalia; order Rodentia; family Cricetidae; genus Peromyscus; species Peromyscus eremicus. The sequence continues at coordinate 73,484,199 of NC_081439.1, read as the reverse complement.
ATGGATAACAGGCTTGAAAATTGAGATCAGATAGATTGAAAGTAAAACTTTGTTACTTGGTTTTGCAGCATTTAGGAAATTATTTTACTACTCCTATTCTATAAGTAGGCTATGTAAAACAATGTTTAAGGATTCAATAATTATAAATCAAAACAAAATAAATATGAAAAAATGAGTTTAGAATACACTTCAATTTCATAGCATTGTTGAGAAATAGATTGTATCATAAGTCAAATAGCCTTACTTTTCACAAATAAAATTATATTTATAAAATTGTTAGTATATATAATTACAAAATTAAGAATAAAAGATGAGAAAACCTGACTATAAGCAAAATTCTCTTTGATTTTAACACATTAGAACTGTGCATACATATTATTTGTCAGAACTATGCCAGTGTTTCTGTAAATTGCATTCTATCTTTCATTGTTCAGTTTGACATTATTGATCTTGCATTCAATATATATTTGAATATTCTATGGGTCATTGTCATATTTGCAACTGTATATATAGTAAGAAGTACCAGGTTGTATATTAAATAACTTCAAATCATGGAGAATTTAGTAAAAGAAGCAAAGATCTGAACAACTACAAGTAATAGGAATATATATGCAAATAGATTATAGAAATTACAGTGTACAAAAGAGGTTGATACAAGTTATGTGGCATAGTAAGACTCATGAATTAATTTCATATACAATATTAGGAAGAAAGAAAGGTATCTGATTTCCTTCTTATAATTCTTATGGGCAATCCTCTTCCATTTACTAATTTGATTATAAATCATAATTTTCTCAGCTTCAAGTAAAATGTAATTATATTTCAATCCTTGTTTCATTAGTTTATTCCTTCATCTTGTAAATACTTAGTAAATCTCTATTCTTTTAAGTAGTATATTTATGGGTTAGACTAATCGAATATAGTAATACATTTGATAAGTGGAAACCATTCAATAAAATAGAGATATATAAGGGGAACTTAAGTACTATTAAACACATTCTAGTTAAACTTCTTTGCTTTATATTTTAATATTCACTGTGATTAAATATGATGATTAGTAAATAGATGTATTCAATATGCTAGTTCCACATTTAACTTTATTATTTGCAAATATTTATCTGAAATTACAATAAAGTTATAAAAATTCAATAATCTTATTTTAGGAAGTGACCGTCATGCATAATTATCATCAAAAGGACACAAGGTCTAGAAAATTTTACTTAAAATAAGCCAATCATTTTTTTCTTTTATGTATTGAAATGAGACAAAGTTAAAATAGATTTTGCTAGATATTAGAGCTCGGCCCAGTACTTGGCTATGGATCTCTGCATCTGCTTCCATCAGTTACTGAATGAAGCTTCTATGGTGACAATTAGGTAGTCACCAATCTGATTACTGGGGAAGACCAGTTCAGGCATCCTCTCCACTACCACTAGGAATCTTAGGTGGGGTAATCCTTGTGGTTTCCTTGGCACCAGATTTCTCCCTAACCCCTTAATGGCCCCCTCTATCAAGGTATCTCTTTTATTACTCCCCCCCCCCCGTCCTGCCCCCAACTCGACTATCCTGTTCCCTCATGGTCTCATCCCTCCATCCCATCCCCCTACTCTCCCCCCCACCCAGTTTACCCAGGACATCTCATCTATTTCCTCCTCTCAGAGAGATCCATGCATCCCTCTTAGGGTCTTCCTTGTTAACTAGTATCTCTAAGACTGAGGATTGTAGTCTGGTTATCCTTTGCTTTACATATAATATCCACTTAGGAGTAAGTACACAGTGTGTTTGTCTTTCTGGGTCTGGGTTACCTCACTTAGGATGAGTTTTTATAGCTTCATCCATTTGCTTGCAAATTTCATGATGCCTTTTTTTTTTTTCTGCTGAGTAATACTCCCCTGTATAGATACACCACACTTTCTTTATCCATTCTGTTGAGGGACATCTAGGTTGTTTCCAGATTCTGGCTATTATGAATAATGTTGCCATGAATATAGTTGAGCAAGTGTCCTTGTGGAATGGTTGAGCATCCTTTGGGTATATGTCAAGAGTGGTTTTGCTGAGTCTTGAGATAGATTTTTCTCAATTTTTCCCAAAATTTCCTGGTTTTCTGAAGAACTGCCATACTGATTTCCAAAATGGCTGTACAAGTTTGAACTTCCACCAGAAGTGGAGAAGTGTGCCCCTACTCCACAACCTCTCCAACATAGGCTGTCATTAGTGTTTTTGATCTTGGCCATTCTGACAGGTGTAAGATGGTATTTCAGAGTCATTTTGATTTGCATTTCCCTGATAACTAAGGATGTTGAGCACTTCTTTAAGTGTATCTCAGCCATTTGAGATTCCTCTGTTGAGAATTCTCTGTTTAAATCTGTACACCATTTTTAATGGAATTATTTGATATTTTGATGTCTCGTTTCTTGAGTTCTTTATAAATTTTGGAGATCAGCGCTCTGTCAGATGTGGGGTTGGTAAAGATATTTTCCCATTCTGTAGGCTGCCATTTTGTCTTATTGACAGTGTCCTTTGCCTTACAGAAGCTTTACAGTTTCAAGGCATAGCTATTATTAATTGTTAATCTCAGTATGTGTGCTACTGGTGTTACATTCAGGAAGTAGTCTCCTGTGCCAATAAGTTCAAGGCTACTTCCTACTTTGTCTTCTATCAGCTTCAGTAAAACTGGATTCATGTTGAGGTCTTTGTTCCTCTTGGCCTTGAGTTTTGTGCTGGGTGAGGGATGTGGATCTATTTGCATTTTTCTACATGCTACCATTCAGTTATACCAGCACCATTTGTTGAAGATGTTTTCTTTTTTCCTTTGTACAGCTTTGGCTTCTTTGTAAAAAATCATGTGTTCATAGGTGTGTGGATTTATGTCAGGGTCTTCAATTTGACTTCATTGATTCATGTGTCTGTTTTTATGTCAGTACCAAGTTGTTTTTATTAGTATAGCTCTTTAGTAGAATTGAAGTCAGGGATGGTGATAACCTCCAGAATTTGTTTTATTGTATAAGGTTGTTTTCAGCTATCCTGGGTTTTTCGTTGTTGTTATTGTTTGCTATGCCTGCACGGCAATTGGGCCTGAAACCTGGCTAGGAAAGTTGGGATGAACACAGCACACACCAGTCAAGTTGCAAGCATCAGGACCCGCTTTATTCTTTCTTCTCCATCTTATATACCCTTTCAGGAGGAACAAACAAAATTGTTTATCAAGCACCCTGGGTCAAGGAATGGTCAGCATGCCCCAGGAAGCCACAGCTGCCAAACCACGAGATATACCAAACAGCAAAACATCCACAGAACAGCCTGACCTAGCACACTCAGAACAGGGAAGGTGGGGGCAATCTTAGAGGGGTCAGAGCCATTCTGATCCCAACAGTTGTTGTTGTTGTTTTTCCATATGAAGTTGAGTATTATTCTTTCGAGGTCTGTGAAGAATTATTTTGGGATTTTGATGGGAATTGCATTGAATCTTTAGATTGCTTTTGGTAAGACTGGCATTTTTACTGTGTTAATCCTACTGATCCATGAGTATGGGAGATTTTCCATTTTCTGATATCTTTTTCAATTTCTTCAAAGACTTAAAGTTCTTGTCATATAGGTCTTTCTCTTGTTTGGTTAGAGTTACCCCATGGTATTTTATATTATTTGTGGCTATAATAAAGGAAGTTCTTTCTTTCTCAGCCCATTTATCATTTCTATATAGGAGGGCTACTGATTTTTTTAGTTACACTTGTATACAGCCACCTTAATGAAGGAGTTTTTCAGCTATAGGAATTCTCTGGTAGGATTTTGTGGTCACTTATATATACTATCATATCATCTGCAAATAGTGAAAGCTTGACTTCTTACTTTCCATATTTTATCCCCTTCATCTCCTTTTGTTGTCTTACTGCTCTAGCTAGAAATTAGAAATATGAGCTAATGATTCTCTGTATTACCTTGAGTTTGTTGTTATGTTCCCTTTTTGTTTCAATCAATACCACAGTGAGATGTCATCATTTTATCTTTATAGAAAAAGAGAACATCTCATAAGGGGATAGAAAAAATAATACTTTGTCCCTTTCAGTAAGTGTTAATTAGTATAACCACTACCTTTCAGTAAGTGTTAATTAGTATAACCACTACAGTACTGAGGTTATCAAAATGAGTAAAGATAAAAATACTACATGATATAGCAATTCTATTTTTAAAATATTCAATAATTTTAAGAAATTCTTGCACCCCCTTGTTAACTACAGCATTTTTCACTATATCTAATATATGGAAGAAAAGGAACTGTTGAGTATTAAGCTATTATTAGCCTTGATGCTTACTAATATTTTCCCCTTTCCCATCAGGTGCCTTCATTTTTCAACTTTCCATTCCTGTGACAAACTACCTAAAATGAAATTAAAGGAAAAAAGAAAGGTTTGTTTTGGTTCATGGTTGCAAGTGTTCTTATTCAAACACTATTTATGTGGACTTCTTGTAACAAATGAGTAATGTGAACACCTGCCCATTTCATGACATCTGGTGAACAGAGAAACAGAGAGGGAGCAAAGGCCTGGGAGCATGATATATCCTTACAAGACATGCCACCAATGAAATGCTTTCTTTAAGTAGACCCTATGTTCTAAAGCTTTGACCACATTCATCTTTGGAAAGACCATCAAGAATATTATTTATTTCCATTCTTTAGTTATAAATATTACTTTGTAAAAGCTTTCTAATTTAATGCAGTAAAACTTTTTTTTGGCTTTTATTTTCTGTTCTTTTGATACCATATAAAATGGTAGCCATAACCAATATCAAGGTACTTTTTCCCCTTTGATATTTTTGAAATCATCATTTGCCAATCTTACATTTTAGTTTTTAAACTAAATAGAGTTAATTCATGTATATTTTGAAAATATATGGGTTTATTATTTAAGAAAATTAATATTGATAAAAATCCCTTTATTATCAAATATATTTATGGATTCAATTCATTATCAAAATTCCAGTGAGATTTTGCACAGAAACAAAAATTCAATAGTACAATTTGTGCAGAATCACAAAAGATCCCAAGTAATGAAGCCAATTTTGAAAGAGAAGACCAACAAAGGCTTACCACACTCTTGGTTTCAAATTATATTACAAAGTTTTAGTATTAAAAGTGTAGTGCATGTTCAGAGTCACACCAAAATATTTTATATGATTTGAGGCTATTGTAAAGGGTGTTGGTTCTTGGATTTCTTTCTTGGCCCATTTATCACTTGCATATAAGAGGGATAAAAATATTTTTGAGTTTATCTTGTACCCAACCACTTGTATAAAGGTGTTTATAAGCTGTAGGAATTCCCTGGTATAATTTTGGGAGTCACTTATATATACTATCATATTATCTGTGAATAATGATACTTTGACTTCTTCCTTACCAATTTGTATCCTCTTGATTTCCTTTAGTTGTCTTATTGCTATAGCTAGAACTTCAAGTACTAAATTGAATAGGTATGAGGAGAGTGGAAAACCTTGCCTTTTTCCCAATTTTAGTAGAATTGCTCTGAGTTTCTCTTCATTTAATTTGAAGTTGGATATGGACTTGCTATAAACTGCTTTTATGATGCTTAGGTATGACCCTTGTATCCCTGATCTCTCCAAGATTTTTATAATGAAGAAGTATTAGATTCTGTCAAAGGCTTTTTCAGCATCTAATTAGATGATCTTGTGTGTTTATTTTCTTTCAGTTTGTTTATATGGTTCATTAAATTGACCAATTTTCTTATGTTGAACTATCCCTTCATCTCTGTCATGAAGTCTACTTGGTCATGGTAGATGAATTTTTGGATGTGTTCTTGGATTTGATTTGCCAGCATTTTATGGAGTATTTTTGCATCAATGTTAATGAGTGAAACTGATCTGTAATTATCTTTCTTTGTTGGATCTTTGTGCGGATTGGGTATCAGGATGACTGTAGCCTCATAGAGAGAATTTGACAATGTTCTTTCTGTTTCTATTTTGCTGAATAATTTGAAGATTATTGGTATTAGCTCTTTGCAACTTTAGTAGAATTCTGCACTAAAACCATCTGGCCCTGGGCTTTTTTTTTTTGGTTGGAAGACTTTTGATGACTTTATATTTCCTTAGGGGTTATCGATCATTTAAATTGTTTATCTGATTGTGATTTAACTTAGTAAGTGGTATCTATCGAGAAATTTTCCATTTCTTTTAGGTTTTTCAATTTTTTGGATTTTTGAAGTATGACCTAATGATTCTCTGTATTTCCTTAGAGTCTGTTGTTATGTCTCTCTTTTTGTTTCTGATTTTATTAATTTGGATGTTCTGTACATCTGCCTTTTTGATCATTTGGATAACATGGGGTTTGCCTATTTTGTTGATTTTCTTGAAGAACCAATCACTGTTTCAGTGATTCTTTGTATTGTTCTCTTTGTGTTTCATTGATTTCAGTTCTCAATTTTATTGTTTCCTGCGATCTACTCCTCTTAACCATGTCTGTTTATTTTGTTCAAGAGCTTTCTCATGTGTTGTTAAGTCCCTAGTATAGGATCTCTCCAAATTCTTCATGAAGACACTTAGTGCTAAGAACTTTCCTCATAGCATCACTTTCATTGTGTCCCATATGTTTGGGTATGTTGTGCACTCATTTTCATTGAATGCTAGGAAGTATTTAAATTCTTTCTTTATTTCATCCTTTACCCAGTGGTAACTTAGTAGAGAGTTGTTCAATTTCCATGAATTTGTAGACTTTCTGTTGTTTTTGTTGTTGAAATCCAGCTTTAATCCATGGTGATCTGATAGGATATGGGGGTTATTTCAATTATTTTTATATGTGATGAGACTTACTCTCTGGCTGACTATATGGTCAGTTTTGGAGAAGGTTCCATGTGGTGCCAAGAAGAATGTATATTCTTCTGTGTTTGGGTGAAATATTCTGTAGATATCTATTAGGTCCATTTGAATCATAACATCTATTAGTTCCATTATTTCTTTGCTTAGTTTCTGTCTGGATGAAATGCTGGTGAAGATGTGGAGCAGAAGAACACTCATCCACTGTTGGTGGGAATACAAACTTGTACAGACACTTTGGAAGTCAGTATGGTGTTTCATCAGAAAACTGGGAATCAACCTACAACAGTGGACCAGTTGTACTGCTCTTGAGCATATACTCAATAGTTGCTCAATCATGTAACAAGGACACTTGCTCAACTATGTTCATAGAGTTTTATTTGTAGTAGCTAGAACTGGGAAAAAAATCTAGATGTCCCTCTGCCAAAGAATGAATAAAGGAAATGTGGTACATGTACACAATGGAGTATTACTCAGCTGTTAAAATAAAGAACATCAGGAAATTTGAAAGAAAATGGATGGAAGTAGAAAAAAGTCATTCTAAGTGAGAAAACCCAAAAAGATAAAGACAAACATGGTATGTACTAACTCTTTTGTGGCTATTAGCTGTAAAATAAGGATAACTATGCTACAATCCACAGACCCAGAGAGACGAGATAACAAGGAAAGTTCAAAATACCACCAAGATCTTCCTGGGAAGTGGAAATAGAAGAGATTTCTTCAGTGGACTGAGGAAAGGTAGGGATGAGAACGTGAGCAATCAGGGGCAGGGACTGGGAAAGTGCTAAGAGAGACTGCTGGGTGGGGTGCATTTTGGGGTTGAGTGGAAGTCCGCTATAGGGAAACCTCCCAGGAGTCTATGGACAGAAGACTAGCTGAGACTCCTAGTAATTAATAGTGGATAAGTAGCATGAACTGACCCTCTCTTGAGAGCAGATTGGTGCCTGGCCCAACTAACATTAGAAAAATGTCATCCAGCAACTGATGGAGACAGATGCAGAGAACCACAGCCAAACATTAAACAGAGTTCCGGAATCCTACAGAGGAGGAGGAGAAAGGAATGTAGGAACCAAAGCTGTTAAGGACAGCACAGGAAGGCTCACACAATCAACTAACCTGGGCTCATCAGGACTTGCAGAGACTGAACCAACAACCAGGGAGCCTGCATGAGACTGACCTAGGCTCTTGTGCATGTTTCTTACGGTTGTGTACCTTGGTCCTCTAGTGGGACTGAAGACAGTTAACAGAAGCTGTCTCTGACACTTTTGCTAGCTTTTGGGACCTTACTTTTCATGCTGGGTTGTCTTGCTGAGCCTTAATATATGAGGCAGTGCTTGGTCTTACTACAACTTGATATGTCATGTTTTGTTTATACTCATGGGAGACCTGCCTTTTCCTGGATGGAGACAAAGGAGGAGGGGATTGGGGTAGGTGGGAAATTGGGGAGAGGGACTGGGAGGGGAGGATGAGGGGAGGCTGCCACTCAGATGTAAAGTAAATAGATGAATTTAAACAGCTGTAGTGCAGTTCAAGAGCTGGAGAGACTGTTCAGTGGTTAACTGAGTTTGCTGTTTTCTCCATAATACCCCAGCTAGGTTCTCAGCACCCACATCATGTGGTTCATAAACGCTTGTAGATTCTGCTACAGAGGCTCTTATGCCTCTTCTGTCCTCTGTGGTTACATGCACTCTTGTGTTTACTCTTGTACACATACCCGTACGTGCACATATAATTAAAAACAAATAAATAAGTCTTTCTTAAATATTCAGTATAAATGAGGAACAAATCTCCCACAATGGCACTGAGAACACACAATGTGGAAAGGAAATACTCTTCAATAAATGAGGTTGTTTGTGTATTTATTTTTAAAAAAGAAGAAAATGAATCGATGACCTACATTTTAAAAGAAGTTGATTATCTTTTCTACATAGTTTTTATTGATTCTCTTAATTTTTTGTCATACAACATATTATTTTCATATTCATCTCTTCAACTCCCCAGATCTTCCCACAGCCCTCTATATACCTCACTTCATTTTCTTTCTCCATATATCTTAAAATAACATCATTTTTTTAAAAAGCAAAAGACTTAAATCAACACAGAGTAAAACAAATTAACCAACCAACCAACCAACCAAACAAACAAACAAACAAACAGGACAAAACAGAAGGTATGCACAAAAATATAGAGTCCATTTATTGTTGGCCAACTAATCCTGGCCATGGGATCTGCCATGGAGTATGGATGATACACCCAGTGCAATTCTATTTGAGAAAATTGATTTTCCCTTTCCTAGTAAATATCAATTGAAAATAGCTTCTTGGTTAGGGGTATGGATTGAAAATACCTTTTTGTTTTGGGGTGGGACTTTGTGTCCATTTCCCCTCCTCAGTCCTGGGATATTTTCTGTTTGAACCTGTACAAGTCTGTGTATTCTGTCATAGTCTCAGATTGTGAATATATATTCCCAGTTGCATCTGGAAGACACTGTTTCCTTTGAATTTTCTACCACTTTTGGCTTTTACAAAATCTCCACATATTGTTTTTTTTTCAGAGCTGAGGACAGAACCTAGGGCCTTGTGCTTGCTAAGCAAGTGCTCTACCATTGAGCTAAATCCCCAACCCAAAATCTCCACATATTTTTGCATAGATTCCCAAATCTTGAGAGAAGGTTTGTGTTTTAAGGATGAGTGCTCCAAACATCTCTCACTCTCTTCACACTATCCAATTATGAGGGCCTGTAATCATTACCATCCACTCCAACACAAAGTTTCTCTGATGAATGTTCCACGTTGTTCCCATTTGTAGACATAGTAATATGTCATTAGGAGTCATTTTATTGATATTTTCTTTAGTAAAATAAGTGTAGTAGGGCTTCCTCAGGGGCCCATAGAAAATCGAATCTCAGGTTCATGTCCACTTTAGCAGTTTCAGGTATGTATTCCCTCTTTTAGAGTGGGCCTTAAGTTCAATTAAGTAAAAGCAGTTGGTTATTCTCATATCATTTTGCCACAATTTTATCATTCTACCTTGCAAGCATGTCAGTGATACAGATTTCAGGGTTTGTAAAAGTGATACAGATTTCAGGGTTTGTAAAAGGGTGATGTAGATGGTTACTTTTATCCTTTGGGAGTATGCAGAGTACCTTCTACCACCATGGACACTAGTTAGTAGGGGTGAAGCTTCTTTTTGGGCACCAACTCAAATTACCCATTTTCAATGGCACAAATAAATTGGGTCTGCAGTAAAAAAGCCTTTTCATCATGTTATGGTGAGTAATCAATAGCCTTGCAATAGCATGTGATTTGGGGGAACTCAATTAGAACAATTTGACCAAAGACTGTAAAATGTTACCCATACCTAGCATTGGAGCTTTTACTTGATGGCATTCTCTCCACCAATATATAGTGACTCACTTTTATAAACATATATATTTTAGTAAGCTTCTTCTATTATATTGTATTTCTTCATGGTTTTTCAAAAGGCCTTTTGTGGTGGTATTGTGTTCTCCAAAATATTGTGCACCCTAATAAACTTATCTGGGGTCAGAGAACAGGATAGCCACAATATTAAACATAGAGGATAGGCAGTGGTAGCACATGCCTTTAATCCTAGCATTCGAGAGGCAGAAATTCCTCTGGATCTCTGTGAGTTCAAGGCCACATTGGAAACAGCCAGGCATGGTGACTCATTAATCCCAGAAAGTGAGCCTTTAATTCCAGGGAGTGAGGCAGAAAACAGAAAGATATATAAGGCGTGAGGACCAGAAACTAGAAGCATTTGGCTGGTTAAGCTTTCAGGCTTTTGAGGAGCAGTTCAGCTGAGATTCATTCTGGATGATGACTGAGAGGCATCCAGTCTGAGGAAACAGGATCAGCTGAGGAATTGGCTAGGTGAGGTAGCTGTGGCTTGTTCTGCTTCTCTGATCTTCCAGAGTTCACCCCAATAACTGGCTTCAGGTTTGATTTTATTAATAAGACTCTCTAAGATTCATGCTACATCTGGCGTCCAACGTTCGTGGTATGAATTTACGAAAAAGCTGCTTGCCTGTGGCCTTGCAGGCCCCTGCTCAGACCCGAGGTACCCTCAGCCAGTTGTGGTGAAGCACACTGGTTGGATTTGCTGAAGGAGGCAGAGGCAGGAGGATCCCGAGTTTGAAGCCGGCCTAGGAGGCTTGCTAAGGAGAAGCTTCAGCCAGGGTCCAGGCACAAATGGTGGCAGCAGGACCATGGAGGCAGTCACTGCTGCTCCGAGTTGTAGGCTGCTTCTCATCAAGTTGGTGACTGCGGTGATGCTGCTACCTGGGATTTTACTGCTGCTTGTTCAGAGAAGAATTGCCAGGACCTTTGTATTACAAGAAATCATTGGCAAAGGTCAGTTTGGAAAAGTTTGGCAAGACAAATGGTGGGGAGAAAATGCTGTGAAGATTTTCTCTTCTAGGGAAGAACATTCATGGTTCTGAGAGACAGACATTTATTAGACTGTGATTGCTCCAAACCACAGAGGGGGCACAAAAAAAAGTTTGCAGGGAACCATGACCACAACTAACAGCAACTTTGAAATCTTCAAAAGCATGATGGGACTCCACAAAGATGATTCTACATGGACTATGGTAAAGCCATTAAACTGATTAGCACCATGGAAAGATCTGGTTTGGACTACAAACTGCTCAGGATAATTTCGAGATGGCTAGCTGAGATAATCCAGATTCACAGACTACTCGATCAAGGCCTTAAGATAAGCCCTGAACTTTCCCAATATACAGAGACTCGACAAATGATACAGGACTTGAAAATTAACCTAAAAATTTTCTTTTCAGGATTCTCTAAAATGTCTTCACCCCCAGAAAGCAGGAAGTAATTTTAAGAAAACAACGCCCACATTCCCAAGAGGTTAGGTGGGTGGTTTTTGGTCATTTAATGAGTTATGGATATTGTCATTGTTTAAAATGGTTGGTTACAAGTTGTTAATTGTTAATGGTCAGGAAAAAAAGCTGAACAAGGAGATTAGATTCAGAAGTTTTGTTTAAAAAAAAAAGAAAGAAAAGAATATAGATATGAGATAGAAGATTGACTCTACTCTGAGAAAACAGATAAAGAAATAATAGGATAAATGGGTAGATATTGAATTTACTCTAAAAAGAAAAAGGTGAAGATATAAAAATGACAAAAGGTAGATTATTGAATCTATTATGAAAAGAAAAAATAGAGAATATGGATATGATAAGATAAAAAGATCAATTTTTGAATCTACTTTTAAAAGGAACTACTTGTTTTAAATAGGATAAGTAATGAATTTTTTTTGTCTGAGTTTCTCAAATATTACTGGACTGGACATTGTTAATATATATAATGGAGTTTTTTTGTCTGAATCTGTCAAATGTTAGTGGACTAGACAACATTAATGTAATCTTGACTGCATATATTGTATATACTTATTGGATATAATTTTTCTTGTATTAGTTATAAGCTTTTTTTAATTTTAGACAAAAAAGGGGAAATGTGGTGGTATTGTGTTCCCCAAAATATTGTGCACCCTAATAAACTTATCTGGGGTCAGAGAAAAGAACAGCCACAATATTAAATATAGAGGATAGGCAGTGGTAGCACATGCCTTTAATCCTAGCATTCGAGACGAGAAATCCCTCTGGATCTCTGTGAGTTCAAGGCCACATTGGAAACAGCCAGGCATGGTGATTCATGGCTTTAATCCCAGAAAGTGAGCCTTTAATCCCAAGGAGTGAGACAGAAAACAGAAAGATATGTAAGGCATGAGGACCAGAAACTAGAAGCTTTTAGCTGGTTAAGCTTTCAGGCTTTCAAGCAGCAGTTCAAGCAGTTCAGCTGAGATTCATTCATTGGAGAGAGAAAGAGGAGATTCCTAGGCAAGCTGGCAAGAAAGACATGGTGCAATTTGTCAATTCTGGTTGAGCAAGGCAGAAGCCTTGCCTAAATAAAGTGAAGATGAATTGTGGAAAACACTGCACACTGGCTTTGAGCCTGTGTAAACATGCATATTACATGTACACACACACACACATACATGGCCACTCTGTTAGAACTGTGTATGCCTACCTGCAGATACATCACACAGAGATACACATAATAATTGTGGCAGAAATTAAATATTAAATCTCAATTTCTGAAAAACTCGAGATATTGTCAATCAACATCCAGCATCAAAAATGTAATATCATTACAACATGTCTGGGTTTAATTTACTTCAATAGCAGGAGACAAAACATGAATAATTTAGAGTTGATGGAAAAAATTCAAGAAGGCATGACAGTTACTATTTTTAGATTTTGTGGACTGCACAGTTTTTGTTATAAGCTACTATTCATATCCTCCATTGTAGTATGAAACCAGAAAGAATGCACAAGTGGGTATGAATGTGTTTTAGTAGAATTATACTTGGTAACATAAAATTTTCAATTTACTATAATATAAATTCATTTACAAAATATTCTTTTAGGATTTTTGTAACCTCTTAAATATATAAAACTCCATTACTTGGTTGAAATCCATATTAAAAAGATACTATACTGGAAAGTCTGAATCACCTGAAGTTTCAGTTTTCTGGTTCTTTATTTAGGTCACTGTTATTGTCTGAGGCAGGACACTTTCTACTTAGTGGAGTAATTGCTGATAAGAATTAATATAAGATAATACAATTAACCATGAATGATTATTTCTAAGGCTGCCAGTATCTCATTATGCTATAATTAGAACTAAAGTGGAAATATAAGCTAAGATCCCCAGGGCTAGGAATATGCCCTTAATCATAACAAAAAAAAAAAGCATAATTGTCAGCTTTGGTTTTACTTGGGAATTCTTGGACATTTTTCTATTTAATTTTTATATTTGGCCAAGGTGAATCTTTCTCAAGCTGCTCCAGAGAAGCTGTCAACATATAAAACAATTAACTCATTTAAATACCTTCCCCATCTCATAAAAATGCTAATAAATACTAGAATTAATGAGTTATCAGTGTGGAAAAAATAGAAATATACATCTAGACATATGAACTGGTAAGTCTGAATATTTCTGCAGAAGATATTTAAAAACAAAAAACCATCATGCAGTGAAATTAGAAGGGCCTTTTATGTTGTCAAGTTGCCATGGAGGACAAGTTTTGGTAATAAATCGCTCCAATTTTTATGGATATTAAGCAACAAAGATTTATTTTTTCCTCATGTTCCATGTGTGTCTCAAGTTGCTTATGATTGGCATCCCATTTCTTTCCTTACAACGAAACTCAAGCTAAGAATGGCCGGCATCCAAGATGTTTTGACCACAGTGATAAAGGCAAAGTTAATGTGAGAATGTGCACTCTCTCACAAAATTTCCTCTCAGAATTTATGCATTGAATATCTCTTCACCCTTCATTTACTAAACTTTTCAGGTGGTCCTAAGTGACTTTGTGGAAATAAAGACATAATCTAGACTGAAAATGAAGCACAAGACATGAATGATCACAGATTACTGACTGCCGCATTCTGCCCTTCTGACCATAAGGTTTCAATTTTCTCTTTGTCTTCACACAGAGTATCATTGTATTACTCTAGGAGAGTCAAAACAGAAATCTCCCCTGGATCTCTGAATCAAGCGTAGTAATCCTTTCATTGGATCCAGATGTGACTCTTCTATATCTAAAGTGTAATTATGAAACAAAAACATTAATATGGTGAAATATGGTGATATTTTATTTTGTACTAAAATGTTATTTGTATGTTAAATATATGTATGTATGTAAAGTTGCCTGGGGATCAGAGCTATTAGCAAGCCATAGGAAAGCCAGGTGGTGGTGGCACACGCCTTTAATCCCAGCACTTGGTAGGCAGAGCTAGGTAGATCTCTGTGTGTTCAGGGATACAGCCAGCATTGGAGACACACGCCTTTAATCTCAATACCAACCATAGAAGACCTGGAGGTCTGTACAGACAGGCAGTCATGAGGCAGTAATGTGGTTGGGTTTACAACCAATGAGAAGGCAGAACAGAAAGTCTTTATAAAGACTTTAACACAGGAAGTAGCTCTCTTTCGGAGAGGTAGGACCACCGCAGGAGGAAAGGTAAGGTTTTAGCTCTTAGCTCTGACCTCTTAGCTTTCTTCTTTGCATTGGTTCTGTGTTTCTTATTTAATAAGATGTTTGGTCACATCTACAGTGAAAAATAGATACTATAGTACAAATAAATATTTTCTTTGGGAAGGGAGAAAATGGAAAAATATAACTTACTGTGAAAACTTCATTCTAGAAAAGGCATACATTAGTTCTGTTCATATTTCATTAGCTAAAGCTACATGACTTTACATAATTTTAGAGATGTAGAAAAATGCAGTATTAATATAACTGGAATTTATACAGATTTAAATAATGGTGAATAGTCATGACTACTGTAGGCTGACACTTTAGAGATGTGTAGGAATACAAAAGTAAAAGAAAAAACCTTCTATTGTTTGTCAGACTATATCTGTATAAGTCTCTCATGACTGAGTAATAGAACATCACACTGTGTTCCATAGTGAGAGACACAGCTTAATTTCATCATTTAAGACTAAATAGAGTGACCACTGACATGGCAATAATGAATGAGTTTGGGATAGACAGATGCTTGATAGAACAAAAACTAGAGAAAAGGGACACCAATTGACAATAAAGATGGCAAACTTTCAGCGTTTTCCTCATACTCCTGATACAAGACAAAGGCCTAACCAAAGCGACACACAAATGAATGCACAGAGACTGTGGCAGCATGAGCAAGGCCTGCACAGATCCAAATCAGATGAGGTCCCAGTGCTGAGAAGGGAAAATAGACACAAGTTCCTATATTCACAACTAACAACCTGTCTTCAATTGTCAACAGCTTGCAAAGGAGGAAAAAAAATAGTTTCTCCAAAGGAGTCTTGCTGGTTATAAAAACCAGTGTCAGTTTTTGTACCTTTTGTTTTATAAGGGTATAAAACCTAGGAATAAGGACAGGCCCTATTCCCAGCAGTACATGGCCAACACTAAATGAACTCAATAGTATTTTTGGAGATTTTTTTGTCACATATTGCTTTGTTTGATGATATTTTACTTTACTGGTGTTTTGCTTGTGTGTTATAATTTCTTTTTTTGTTTGCTTTTATGTTTTTTTGTGGAGTCAATTTGCATACTCTATTTCTCATTTTTCTTTTACTTTTATCATTTTTTATTCGTGTTTGTCTTTTTATTTGCCTGTTTGTTTACTTAAGATAGAAAGATGACCTAGAGTTGAAGAATGGGAAGGCAGAAAGAACCTAAGAAGAAATGATTTGGGGAAAACTGTGATCAGAATATATTGTATGAAAATAACTTTATTTTCAATAACAAAAAATGACAAAGACCTAAAGACCTGATAGGATTTTTCTGAAAAGTTCAAGGTAAGATCAGGACATGTTTAATACAAAGCTGTGAAACTAAAAGACCCCCTTTCATTGTTAAATGTGAAAATCCCTAAGTTAAGGAACAAGGATACCCACAAAGGCCCTGAAAACTCTGAGCTCCTGAGAAGTTGGATCTTGGCTTTCCAAACTCACCCTCTGCTTTGACATCTCTACCTGTTTTAGTCCCTGTCTCTGTCTCTGTATCCTTCTGTCTGTGTTTCTGACTGTCTGTCTCTCTCTCTCTCATGTGTGTGTGTACTTACTCAGTCTTAATAAAAGCTTTTCTTCTTTTAAAGAGTAGTTATTGAGTAAGATATAATGAAATTTTTGTATATTGAATTAGAAATGATATAAATGAAATATTCTGATAATTGCAATTTTAAAATGTCAAATAAGTTTGAGGCATATCAAATATTTTAATGTTTATCAAAACACATACAAGTTCTTCTCCTTGTCTTTACTACACCTCTTTTTTCAAGTATACCAGTTTTCCTCTTCCTGAAATATGACACTCCACTTGCTTAAGAATTATCTTATGCCATGCTTACATATGCAGTTGGCTCAGTTCTACTCTTATTAGATCTGTGGGGCCTCTGAACAAGCAGCTTATTTACAAAGCATTCCTGAACAATGGGAAATTTGTGACCTCTGAAAACATCACTTTAAAATGTGAAAAAATGGAGTAACTTATGTCAAAGTAATCTAGGAATTTGAAATTTTTGACATCAAAATTTATATTAATAAATACCTTCCCTGAATGCATAAATGAACAACTTATAGAACATCTAGGCTAAAATAAATGAATCAGCTATAAATAAAATTAATTGCCTACTGGATAAACTGGATCATATTCTGAACTTGATATATTGTGTGAAAAATACATATTTCTTTCTACTTCAGGTATATATTTCAGTGACAAAGTTGTACAATCTACTAAGTTAGTTGATATACATGATTTTGAAACATCATCTATTGAACTAGAAAAAAAACTTTGTAAATTAGAGACTTACCTTCTTAATTTGATATATTATACACTAAATTACAGTTGCCTCCTACTAATTCATAAGTATTTGAATAACTATTCTTAGGGGACACATATCTTTCAATAACTGACCCACATCATTAACAACTCTTATTTCAGATTTTACATGAGCAGAATCCCAGACAGTTTCATTTTGTTTTATATTTTAAAAAAAATTATTCATTTTATCTCCTTGGTATATCTTAGTCCACAAATGATTAGGAGAAAGAAGTTGTATATCACGGCATGAAGAAACTGAGAAATCTAAGTACACGCATACATACAAATTTGCTAAATTGTACTTGCTGATTTTTGTGCTATAAATATTCCCTGCTGAATATTCTAAAACAAATGTAAAATCTAGATTCAGCTGTTAAAGACTAAGGCTCACAATCAAACTTTCAATAGTAAAACCTTGAAAATTGGCATCCCTTACCTGCTGAAGGAAAGACATTTAACTTGTGATATTCAGGCTCCATGGATTCTGGGTAGACTTTTGATTAGAATAAAAGTCAGGTGGGGTGAAAATGTTACAATTATCTGTCTAAATTTTTTCAAATTTTAATATAAATTATTATAATTTTAATGTGTATACATATATTTGATGCCAAAGAAATGATTATAATAAATTTTAGTAAATAACATATTTATAAATATAAACAAATATTTATTTATATATAAATATAAAGTGTATTTGCACTTATTAAAATATGTAATATTATACAAAATATATACACTCATAAAATATTAAATAATTATGTTTGTGTAATAAATTTAAATAAATATTTAATTCAGATATAGTATATACGGTCAGATATAATATATATGTGTACAACCATACCTGCTTGCAATTGCCTTCCATATATGGACTACTTGGTGTTAGCATGAATATCAATAAAAACCTATTATTGTGTTACATTTTCTGGTAATACATAAGAATTAACAGTTGAATTTGAATAAAAATACTTTAATAAATATCAAAGTATTTCAGTATTAAAAATAAATTTAGTATCTACTTCTGTGATGGTCTGAAAGAAAATGTCTTCCAAAGGTAGTGGCACTATTAGGAGGTGTGGTCTTGTTGGAAGAAGTATGCCACTTGGAGGGTGAGCTTTCAGGTCTCTTCTGCTTAAGCTTTGCCTAGTGTTACAGTCCACTTCCTGTTGCCTGTGGATCAAGATGTAGAACTCTCAGCTCCTTCTCTAGCACTATGTCTGCCAGCAGGCCACTTGCTGTGCTAAACTTCTGAACTGTAAGCTAGCTTCAAATAATGTTTTCCTTTGTAAGTGTTGCCATGGTCATAGTGTCTCTTCAATAGAAAATCTAACTAAGACAATTTCCTACATACATCTTTTCAGCATTTTTTAACATTATCAACTTTCAGAGAAGGAGAAATAGAACATAGTATTATAAAGGGAAAGGGGGATTAGAGGTGGAGGATTAAATGATGAAAGGTATTAGAGGTAAGTGTAGCTAGAGTTTTCCTGCCTGGTCATGGTGGTGGCTGGCAGTGTCTCTGACTCAGCCTTCTACTTCCCAGTTTTATTCTCTTCCTTGTCCCGCCTATACTTCCTGCCTGGCCACTGGCCAATCAGTGATTTATTTATTGACCAATCAAAGCAAAACATTTGCCATACAGAACATCCCACAGCACTTCCCCTTTTCTTTCTTTTTTTTTTTTTCAAAAAGGAAGGATTAAACCTTAACAAAGTAAAATTACATATAATTTGGGAATTTGGGCATAGCTTCTCTTACTACTTCCTGCTGGAGGAGGGCGCTGTATTTTATGGGGACACAAAGAAAATTTTAGGATTTTGGAATAGTCCATGAGGGTGTATCGTCTGAGCCAGTTGCCTTTAAGCCATTCTGGATGTTGGATCATGGTGTCATCAGAGACCTTTCAGGGGGTCTTGGCTGGTCAAACCTGATGTATCTTAATCTGGAACAAATCCATAGCCTCTTGCTTTCTGTGGGAACAAAAGCAGAGTCTCCTTTCCAAAGCAACACATCCTTACATCCAAATTTTGAAGTCAAGGTACCTTTAAAATATACATTTTGGCATAACTCAACAGCTTTTACAATCAAATGTTTTTCTGCAGTTAAAAATCCCAAAGACTACACAATCCAGATTCTCTGTGTAATATTCATCTTTATGTGGCTTATTTTTTATATTAATTTTACTGTCTCTTTAAAGACTTTATTTTTTAAAACTATGTATTTGTTTATATAACTGTATATATCACCTTTTTTGTCTCTTTCAAGCCTATGTATATTTTACCCACATTGTAAACTATTACATCTGAATCTGTCTTATTGTGAATCTATTGCTTTAAACTGCAGCAGCTGTGGCTGCTGGCTCCGTCCACCTCAGCTTCCCAACATGGCAGTGGTACATTTACCGCCAGCTCTGGGAGCTATCATGGGTCTATGCTTTTATCCAAGCAGCATATAGCCCAGAAAACTCTTTTTTTGTTGTTTTGTACTAGCAAAGGCTAAATCCAACACGCAGCTTAATGTGCCACTTGCAGAGGCCTCATTCCTGCCATATGGTGGCAGGTTGAGTGCACACACTAGGAATCTGCCAGTAACTCAAACCATCAGCTGCCACTCATTTGAGAGAGACAATTAAGAAGCTGTTTTTAGCTCCGTTTTAGAATCTTTTTTCAGGTTTTAGGTGGAAACTCTTGCCAACACGTTGGGTGCCATTTGTAGCTAGAGTTTTCCTGCCTGGCCCACAGTCAGGACAAATCTCTCTCACCTGCCAGTCCCACAGCAACTCAGACCCGACCAAGTAAACACAGAGACTTATATTGCTTACAAACTATATTGCCGTGGCAGGCTTCTTGCTAAATGTTCTTATATTTTAAATTAATCCATTTCTATAAATCTATACCTTGCCACATAGCTCATGGCTTACCGGCATCTTCACATGCTGTTTGTCATTGTGGTGGCTGGCAGTGTCTCTGACTCAGCCTTCCACTTCCCAGCTTTATTCTCCTCCTTGTCCCGCCTATACTTCCTGCCTGGCCACTGGCCAATTAGTGATTTATTTATTGACCAATCAGAGCAACACATCTGCCATACAGAACATCCCACAGCAGGAAAGTATACAGAAAGTTATTTGGGAATACATAATTATGACTACAGGCTTTCTGAAAAACCACATTTAAAGCTGCCATTGTAGAAACTTCCAAAAATACATGCATAAATAAAAGGAATCTTAATGGAGTCACTAAATAATGAAAGAAACAATGTGTCAACTAGGCATCATACAATACAAAATAAAACCCCATGTCCCAGGAATGGGTTAAATCTTTATGAGTCATTGTTAAAAATGGTGCCCCATAGATCCTGCAAAACATTATATGCTATCAAAAATGCTATTGGTTACCCTCCACAACCTTAGAGTCATATCCTACTGCTGAGGACAGTATATACCTTTGTCCTCAAACATGGAAAAATTGACCTGGTGCTGAAGTAGAAGATTTATCTCTAATAACTAGCATTCATAATGTTAAAGGTAGTATACATTGTACTGAAGGAGAAAAGTAATCATTAATCTTACCCACTATGAACCCTGTTAGATGTAATAGTGAGCTGCCCCAAAGACATACTCGCTTATGCAGCAGTAACAAAAATATGGGACTGAGCAACTAATTTTTATTTTATTTCAAGCCTCCTTCAGGATGTGGCACCCATACTTGACACTTAATGAAACTAAGAAACTGAGAGAATATAGGTAATAAGCCCTAAGGGAAAACCTACTTCATTTATTCTGCTAAATCGACATAGTAAAATATAATGATTTGTAATGATTCATAGATCAGGGCATCACTCAACCCTCATCTGAAAAGCTTCTTCTTGCAGGAGATGATCATTAGCAGGGATATACAACTAGACAATTTGCAAAGAGTGAGATTGGGACATCTGTATCACAATCTTCTCCTCAAGCATCAAAACTCTATGTGGAAAAGGAGGTGGAAAGAGTGTACAATCCAGAGGGGCTGAACAACTTCAAGGAAACAGTGTCATCCAAAGACAACAGGCTTGATGCATATGTAAACTCATAGAGACTGTGATAGCTTGCACAGAACTCTAACCCATTCAAAACAGACACATCTCTGTCTGGAAAGAGGGATTGGGCACAAGTCCCACCCCTAACCAAAAAGCTACTTGTGATTGATAGCTGTGAAGAGAGAAAAAACCAAATGTTGTATATGCTTTGAGTTTTTCAAATGAAATGATGTTCAATATATCAACCACATTTCTGGGCAGGCTAAATATGGTCAGGAAGAGAAGACCATAACAAAACAAACTACATATTTTGTGCCATTTTTTGTTTGCTTTGTGATTTTTTTTGGTTTGGTTTTGGATTTTGTTTCTTTTAAGAGAGGAAAAGAATATGAAATGGGATGGACAGAGGACAGGGATCTGGTGGGAGTTGGGTACTGGATGAACATGACCAAGGTATAATGTATGGAAAGCTGTCCAGGATAGTTTTTATGTCAACTTGACACAGGCCAGTGGCATCTGACAGGAAGCAACCTCAACTGGAAAAAAAAAGGCCTCCAAAAGATCAGACTGTAGGCAAGACTGTAGGGCATTTTGTTAATTAGGGATTGATGGTGGAGGTCTCAGCTCATTGTGGGTGGTCCCACCCTGTGCTGGTGTTCCTGTGTTCTATAAGAAAGCAGGCTAAGCAGGCCATAGGAAGGAATCCAGTAAGCCAGTAAGTAGCATTCCTTCATGGCTTCTATGTGAGCTCCTGCTTCCAGGTTCCTGCTTTGTATATCTTCTGATCTTGACTTCTTTCAATGATGAAAAATGTTGTGGAAATGCAAACAAAATAAAACCTTTCCTCCCCAACTTACTTTTGCTAATGGTGTTTCATCACAGCAGTAGGAATTTCAAATAAGCCAAAAATTTAAAACAATACATTTAAGAAAACATTTAAAAACATTTATGCATCAAGAAAAAGTCTCCCAAAATATGTACTATCTGAAAACATATAGCTAAGTGAGAAATATAGTCAAATTTATTATTAAAAATTTACCTTAAGTGAAACTATTGTACCTTAAAATTTTTAATTTTAATCATTCTTAATTTTTGCTATACATGTTTTTCTAAAAACTATTAAGTCAATTAAAGTAAGTCACTTTAAAATTGAAATTTCTAGAAGTCAAATAATTCAGAGATAAATATTATCACTAATGTCATATTTCCAATAATATATATGCACTCAACTTACTATTCTAGTTATTTTAAGAGACAACAATCAGACTGATAAATTATACTAAAACTTTTCATGTATATATTTAGTTAGCATTTTTCTCTTATCAGACTTGAGAACTAAGATGATAAAATCAGCTAATGCTCATCATTTTATAAATGAATGAAGAAAAGTATCATATTTTCAGCTTGCCATATAGGACATAGGTTTTTTTCTATATTTATTAAAAGTTTTGTAGATTTATTTTTTCATGGATATTTTATTATTATATTCCTTTTATTAATGGAATTACATAATTTCTTCTAAGTTCTCTCTTCAAACACCTAATATGCCTCTCCTTGTTCACTTTCAAATTTGTGGCTATGCTTTTCTTTATTAAATGCATTACACAGGGGGAAGGAGATAGAGGGGGATGGAGAGAGAGAGACTTAGTCTGTATAATGGAACTTTTATGTATGTTTTCCAGAATGACATTTTGGTATTGGATATCCAATTGGTGTGCTATGCCCTGGAGAAGACTAATGCTCTTACTTTCAGCATTCCTTAGTTCTCTATAGTTGTTTGTGTAGGACTGACTCCTCATGGGCTTTCCTCTGCCCACTTTTGCATGTTTATTTTTGTCTTTGTTCAGCTTATTGTTACACACTTATGTTGGTGATATACTATAGGTGTCATTTCTGACATTCTAAGAGATACAGTCTCACAGGAAATTCATTGATCCTCTGACTCTTGTATTTTTCCTGTCTCCTATTCCACAATGTTTCCTGAGATTTAGTTGTGGGGAGTTCCTTTTTAGATGTATGTGTTGGAATTGGACTCCACAACTTTGCATATACACTATGGGTTACTATTGTAGTTGGAAGTTTTCCTGTGTCCTGCCCAGTCCACAGCCACTCAGACCCAAGTAAACACACAGAGGCTTATATTAATTAAAACTGCTTGGCCATTATCTCAGGCTTACTACTGACTAGCTTTTACACATAAACTCAGCCCATTTCTGTTAATCTATATGTTGCCATGTGTTCTGTGGCTTTACCTGAATGGTGAGCTGATGTCTCATGAATCAGCCTTCCTCTTCCCAGAATTCTCCTTGTCTGCTTATCCCACCTATACTTCTTCGCTGTCTACTGGCCAAAAAAGTATTATTCCACAGCATTTCCCCTTTTCTGTTTAAAAAGGAAAATTTTAACTTTAACATAGTAAAATTATATATAACAAAACAGTTATCAAGCAAGAATTACAGTTACAATAACTAGTCTATTTATGTTTGGCAAATTCAAAGAAAATATTTATCCTACATTTGTGAGTCTAAGGTTTTATATATATCTTATCTTTTATCATAACCAAGGACAATTATAACTATCTAGTCTTCAACTACATCAAAGGCAACAGAAGGATATATTATTACCTAAGTAAACAGGAAATACATTATAAGCAACTTCCAAAATTCTGGAAGTGACAGAGACAGCTGCCTGCCCTGACAGTTACCTAAAGTTCCTCTGTAACATTGGGGAATCCATCCTCAGCCCATAGGCCTAGTCTCTCAGTCATTTTTTTTCTTTGTGTCCTGTGTAATGTGTGGCAGTCACCTCTGTGAAGCAGGAACTTGAAGGATCATCTCACCTCACAAAGTCCAGTCATCACCTTTCTATGGGTCTTGCATATCCAGTTGATACAACATTTTGTCAAGCAGTCCAGACAAGAACAGTTTCTTGCCCATATAGCTATTTTTGCCAAGAAGAAGATAAATTCCATATAGAGTTTCTTCAATGCCCATCTTTCTCTTTGAAGTAAATCAGTGTCTCACTGTCCAGAAAGTCTAAGCTTTTAAAACATTTTAAATGCCATATTCTGTAGGTCTTTGAAGTGTTTGAAGATTGCCTATCTAATTGAAATATATCTATATATATACCTAGAAAACTTAACATGACTATAAGTTTGACTATCATAGATGACTAATTATTAATCTGTATTTCTAAACTATACACTACAATTTCAAATGAGTTGCACAAATGAAATACTTTCAACAAGGTATGAATATACATACAATATAACAAAATTAAATTTGTATCAATAAACTAAAATTCATAGCATTGTAAAACATTTCAAACAGGTTGTTGCTCTTTAAAAGTAGGTTCATTCAGTTGATTGGCTTGATCTGTTTTGGAGGCATCCAGGCAGTGGGACTGGGTCCTGTGCTCATTGCATGAGTTGGCTGTTTGAAACCTGGGGCCTATGCAGGGTCGCTTGGCTCGGCCTGGGATGAAGGGACTGGACCTGCCTGGACTGAATCTACCAGGTTGATCTCAGTCCACAGGGGAGGCTTTGCCCTGGAGGAGGTGGGAATAGGGGGTGGGCTGGGGGGAAGGTGAGGGGGGCGGTAGGGGGAAAAACAAGGGAATCCGTGGCTGATATGTAGAACTGAACTGTATTGCAAAATAAAAAAAAGAAAAAAAGAAGAAAAAATGTGTGATTGAAAGTGTTTTTGAAGCTATCATAACTTGTAACATATATGTAAATGAAGTGACTTTAATGTGAGATGAATAAAAGTAATAAAACATTAACAAAAAAAGTAGGTTTATTGGTGAAATTATTAAAGCCACTCCACATAGTTAAAAGGAGATTTATTTAATGGCGTAACTTACAAATTAAGGGATAGGTAGGTCGCGGGGTCTGGGGAAGGTGTATCACAGTCCAGCGGTGTTCTTTGGAGCTCTGCTTGGTCCACCTCTACCATCCAGGGTCCCGGAACCGAGCGAGCGCCCCGATGATCCAGATCTCGGGTTCCGAGGTGCCTCCCTTTGCCCCGCCTTGTAGGCGTGACAGTTGCCAAAGTCTCAATGGGGGTTGGAACTTCCAGATCAAAGCTGGAATGGCTACCCACTACATCTCCCCCTTTTTGTCTAAATAAGAAAGTTCTAACCTAATACAAGACTATATACAAAGGAATGGTTATCAAATATTGTCCAGGAATAATAAGGGATAATGACCTAGATAAGATGGAACTACAACCAATGCAAACAATATCAAGCAAGAAACACATACTAAAATCCAGAGAAGTATAGAGCATAGGTAAATGGCATGTTACAAAGATCATTCCAAAAGGTGTCCTATCCTAAAGAACCTGAATCTAATACTTAATATGTTCTATCTACTAAGTTGTAACTATAACTGCTAGTCTTCAATCCCATCAAAGACCTGAGAAGGAATATAATGGTACCTGAGAAATGATAGATGGATGCAAGCAACTTTTGGGAATCTTGAGAGAGTAGACCGAGACAGCTGGCAGCCTGGACAGTCACCTAATGTTTCTCAGCATTGTTGGTGCATTCAAGACTAAGGCTTCACGTAAACAAGGTAGACAGTCTATTAGCAAGTGTATGGTAAAGAACGATGACTTCAAAATTGTGACAATACACAAAATGTTATAACAGAGGTAGGAGTGTATAGTGCGATATGCAATATGACAATAATCTTAAATATATATCAATATTTATAACAGAGGTAGAAGTATGTAGTGTGATATGCAATATCATAATAATCTTAAATATATATCAATATACCGAATATCCTAAACAGAATTAGAACATACATAAAGTATGACAGACATAAGTTTACATTTGTATCAATATACAAATATTTCAAATAAGAATAGAAATATATGCACATTATAACAAGTATAGTTCTGTATTTGTATCAATATACAAATTATCTTAAACAGGAATATAAAAATAGTTTACATTTGTATCAACATATAAGAATCCATAACAGTGCAAATCACAGTGCAAATTATTTAAGGCTGCTATTTTACTAAATTTGTTTACTAGTATACACAATAATCTACCATAATGTCTTATACCTATCCATTCCATTTCTTCTTTTCCTTTTTTTTTTTTAGAATACTGAGTTTAATATTTCCTTCCACCCCCAACCCTATAACCATCATCCATAACCCTGAGAATTATGAAACCTAAGGGAGAAGGGGCGTCGTTTTCTTAGAATTGCTTCCTGCTATTTAGGGGGTGATGTTATCTCTGTTGGGTACTGTGACAAAGCTCAGATCATTAAATCTCAGTTAGACTAACTGTAGGTTCTGCAGCAAGTCTTAGAGTAATCGGTAAGATTGTCTGAAATTCTGGTAAGAAGTATAGTATGATGATGATTACCATGGCATCATTCTGGATTGAGTAGAGTTGTTGTTGGGGCCCCATCTTCCTTCTGGAGACTTCTGAGATTGCTATTAGAAAAACTTATTTGCTATCAAAATGGAAGATTTGGATTTAAAGAGGACATAGCATGTAAGAAAGGATTCTGAGAAATCAAGAGCAAGCATGGAGAGAATTAGAATCTAGAAGACAATGGTCCCTTTTTATTGGTTTCCTTCTGTCCCACACCAGAGGGCTCTTCTGATATGGGACTAAAGAATCTCTCAAACTTTTCTTTTAGCAATGTGCTTGGGTTTAGAGAAGGAGTGAGCCAATTCCATCTCCAAAGCCAGCTTGGCTTATAATTGAATTGGAACCACAACTTTTCTAGATTGATAGAGAGATAGATGTTAGACAGTGAGATTTTACAGTGTGTTGATTGGTACCAATAGATTCTTTCTTTCTGCTGTAAACATCCGGATATCCAAGGCCTTATGATTTTTGGAAGATGGGTATTTCTATTATCCTGGAAAGACAAAAACAGAACCCTACCCCAACCTTGATTGTTAAATTTTTCTTACAACTTGTAGAGATGTCACATTGGTGGATGATCTTTTACTTCACCTCATCAAGGGGTTTTTCCTGTTCAAATCGAATTTTTATTAATTTTGTTGGTATCCATAGCTTTTCTTCTCCTGCAGAAACAACGGCTAAACCCCTTCCCCAACGTAGAACATATCCAGGTTTCCATTCTGAGGTCAGCACATCCTTGAAATAAACCGGTTGGTTTAGCTCAGGAGTTTTGTCTGTTGTCCAATGTCTCTTCACAGCTGTTGTTCCTTTCTCATCAGCATTGAGAAAATTCAAGGTTAATAAAGCACTATGCAATCTATTTCTAGGAGTCATTGTTACCTGTTGCTGTTTATTTAGCATATCCTTTAAAGTTTGATTGGATCTTTCTATGACTGCTTGGCCTGTGGGATTGTGTGGTATACCTGTAACATGCTTTATATTGTAATAAGCAAAGAATTGTCTCATTTTATTGGAGACATATGCTGGGGCATTGTCTGTCTTAATTTGTATAGGTATTCCCATGATGGCCATAACTTATAATAGGTGTGTAATCACAGAATCAGCCTTTTCAGAACTCATAGGAGTTGCCCATTGAAATCCTGAATAGGTGTCAATGGTATGATGTACATACTTTAATCTTCCAAATTCTCCAAAATGAAACACATCCATCTGCCCAATTTCATTTCTTTGTATACCTTTTGGATTGCTCCCTGCAGGTAATGGAAGTTGGTTATAGATGGAACAAGTAGGACATTTTTTCACAATATTCTTAGCCTGTTGCCAAGTGATGAAGAAATCCTTCTTCAAACCTTTGCTATTTACATGGTATTTCTTATGAAATTCTGAAGCTTCTAGCACATTACCTATTAGTAACTGATCAATCTCATCATTACCTTGTGCTAGAGGTCCTGGCAGACCTGTATGGGATCTGATATGTGTTATATATATAGGATGTTCCCTTTTTCTGATTATTTCCTGCAATTGTATAAATAGTGAAGTTAATTCTGTATTATCAGGAATAAATTCAGCAGTTTCAATATGTAAAACAACTCTCTCTGCATACTGAGAGTCAGTGACTATATTGAGGGGTTCTGTGAAGTCCATCAGTACCATAAGAATGGCATACAGTTCTGCCTTTTGTACAGAGCTGTATGGACTTTGTACCACTTTACTTAAGTCTCCTGATTTATATCCTGCTTTCCCTGATTTATTTGCATCAGTATAGAATGTGAGGACTCCAGAAATTGGCTTTTGTCGTACAATGTGAGGAAGGACCCATTTGGTCTTCTTTATGAATTCTATTCTCTTGCTTTTGGGATAGTGGTTGTTAATTTCTCCCAAAAAGTTACTGCAGGCTCTCTGCCAGTATTCATTATCTTTCCATAGTGATGAAATTTCTTCATTAGTTAAAGGTACTATAATTTCTGCTGGGTCCATTCCTGTCAACTGGCGAAGTCTTAGTTTACCTTTTTGAATCAAATCAGAGATCTTTTCTATATAAGTCTTTAGTTTCTTATTTGGTTTACGTGGTAAGAATATCCATTCCAATATAATATCTTCCCTCTGCATCAAAATACCTGTTGAGGAATGTTTGGAGGGGAATATGACAAGAATGCATTTAAGTTCTGGATCCACATGATCCACATGTGCTTCTCGAATTGTCTTTTCTACTAGAGCTAATTCCTTTTCAGCTTAAGCTGATAATTCTCTTGGACTATTTAATTCTTTGTCCCCTTCTAGAGTATTAGCCAAATTTTGTAGTCCATCTTTGGGTATTCCCATGATACCCAGTAAGTTGGAAATGCTTCCTAATAACTTTTGAAAATCATTAAGAGTCTTCAATCGATCTCTCCTTAGCTGTACCTTTTGGGGTCTAATTTTTTGTAGCTCTATCTTATATCCTAAGTAGTTAATAGAATCTCCTCTTTGTATTTTTTCAGGAGCAATTTGCAGTCCCCAATGAGGCAAGACTTTTTTTTACTTCTTCAAACATGCTTTCTAATGTATTTAACTTTGGATCAGCTAATAGGATATCATCCATATTTTGATAAATTATGGATTGTGGAAACTTTACACGAATTATCTCCAATGGTTTCTGCACAAAGTATTGGCACAAAGTAGGGCTGTTTAACATTCCCTGTGGGAGGACCTTCCATTGATATCTCTTGACTGGCTGAGAATTGTTATAATTAGGTACTGTGAAGGCAAATTTTTCTCTATCATTTTCTTGTAAGGCTATGGTAAAGAAACAGTCTTTTAAGTCAATAACTATTATAGGTCATTCTTTAGGTAGCAGAGAGGGCAAGGGCATCCCAGTCTGTAGGGAGCCCATTGGCTGAATTACTTTATTAATAGCTCTCAGATCTGTCAGCATTCTCCAATTACCAGACTTTTTTTAAATAACAAATACAGGAGAATTCCAAGGGATGGTAGATTCTTCAATGTGTTGAGCATTTAACTGCTCTTGAACCAGCTGTTCTAAAGCTTGTAGCTTGTCTTTTGTCAAAGGCCATTGTCCAACCCAGACAGGTTTATTAGTTAGCCATTTTAAAGGTAAGGCAGTTGGTACTTCTGAGAGTTCAACAGCAGTTGTGCTCTGTTTATGAACAGCCTGAATGGTTGGTGCCTGATTTTTATAGCATGTGATGATATTATTCCTAGAAACATGCATTGGTCTGTATTCTTTTTCTGAAAGTGTAGGAATTTTAATCTGGGTATTCCACTGTTGTAACAGATCTCGGCCCCAAAGATTTACTGCTACATTTGCTACATATGGCTTCAGCCTTCCTCTCTGTCCTTCTGGCCCTATGCATTCAACCCATCTCAAACTCTGTTTTATCTGAGATAGGGTGCCAATCCCTAAAAGCTGGACATCTACCTCTTGAAGAGGCCAATTTGGATGCCATGATTTTGGTGTAATTATAGTCACATCTGCACCTGTGTCTACCAGTCCCTCCATAACCAGGCCATTAATTCGAATTCTAAGCTTTGGTCTTTGATCATTTATGGAAGTCTGCCAAAATATTTGTTTTATAGTGTTCTTTGTAAACTGTGATCCATCCATCAGAGCTGTTTTATCATCCATTGCAGTATCGGTTTTTACATTAGGCAGTGGTTTATTCAGTTGTCTTGAAGAGGAATCTCTTCCACAGTGGCTGGGAATGTTCGTACTACATTTGATTTGGGGGCCTGCAAGAGGCCCCCTGAGGCGTTTCCCACCAGTAAAGGATTACCTCATATATCTATTTTTAATCTGCACTCACTGGTCCAATGTTGGCCTTTGCCACACCTTCTACATAATCCGGGAGGTGGTTGGGGTCTCCTGTTTAGGCTATTCCTAAAAGGAGTATTACTCTTAGGAGTACCCCACATACAGTTTTTACTTATATGACCTGGTGTACCACATTTAAAACATTTGGTAACACGGGGCCTTCTTTCACCTCTGGGATTTGTCTCTCCTATCCAAGCCTCGTTACTGTAGTTACGAGACTCAACACCATTAGTATACTGAATCCATTCTTCCAAAGGAGCTGATCTGATCTTTAATGGTGTAAGTATTCTTCTGTATTCTGCATTAGCATTGTCGAATGCCAAGGACTCAGTTAATACTTTTCTTAATTCTTTATCTGATACAGCTCTTGTTATAGCTGTGTTCAGTCTTTGTAAAAAATCAGTGAAGGGTTCGTGCGGTCCCTGAAATATCTTTGTGTATACTTCAGTTGGTTTTCCAGGTTCTGGAATTTTTTCCCAAGCATTTAGAGCTGCTGTACGGCATAGGGATATTGTATATTCATCTTAAACGGCTTGTACATTCCTGTCAGCGAAACATCCCTCACCAAGTATTTGATCTTGGGAGATCACAAAACCTCTGAGTTTACCTTGTTGTTCTAAATTTTTTGCCTCTTCTCTCAACCAGCTTTTCCACTGTAGCTGCTAACTATATTCTAGAACAGCTGAAATTAACTGATGCCAGTCATCTGGGATGATTCTATGTGAGGTAGACCACGAATTTAACAATTGTTTTACGTATGTGGAGTGTATCCCATACATAACTACTGCTTCCTTTATATTTTTAAAGTTCCTTGTTGAAATTGGTTGTAATGTATATGTATTATATGGCTCGGAGTGTGTGTCATCCGCTGGCTTCTCATGGATGATAACAGGATAAGCCATTGTGTGAGAGCCATTTGGAGATGTTACAAACTCTATGGTCTTGCCCTTCTGCTTATTAGGTCCCTTGTCATGTTTACTGAGAGTTTCTTCTAAGGCCTGCAAACGAGCACCTAGGGTCTGTTCTATGGAGTGAACCTCCTCTCTGGCAAGAGACTCCAGATTTCTCATGGAATCATAGAAGTTTTTATGTTCCTCAGAAACACATGATTCAATGGACCTTATCTTATCAATTAATGATAATCTTTCTTCCTTATACAGTGTCTGGAGAGTTAGTGTTCTGTCCATTAAATATTCACATTTATTATCAATAAGATCAATTTTTGGTACAAGCCTGTTTTGTAAATCCTGATCAGCAGATTCCAGAGAAAGAATCTTTTTCTCTAAGGTCTCATGGCTATCCTTTAAAGCAGATTCCAGAGATAGAATCTTTCTTGTAAGCCTTCACTGCTCTCGCTTAAAGCTTGTATCAGTCCCAATAATGACTCATCTTTGTTCTTGTTATTAAACCAGTGTTTGAACACTGTGTGGATTATTACAATGAATGCCAAAATGGTACAGGCCATATATGCCTTAGGAAGGTCGTATATTTCCAGGAAGATGTCATTCATCATACAGGCAAAAAGGTTTTCAAATTCTTGTGAGGTAATGTTGTCAGCCATATTACAAGAATTACTCAAAATTTGTTAGTCAATTTTAAGGTGTAAAATTATCAGGTACTTTTACTTACCTTTTGTGGTTTTGGGGGGTGTAGTAGCACTTTTCAGTCAGTAGGTGGCGATGGTACAGCTCCAAAGCAGGGCCTGCTGGTGATCTTGGCTGACTGCAGCTCGCTGGATTCAAGATGGTGGGAGCCGGAGCCGGCACTGGCACTCAGGAAGCTGGGGAGTGCCTCTTTCGCTGGTCTCAGAGCTAAGCTAGGGAGCTGAGACCTGACTAGCTGCTCCCTTTTTCGGGAATGGAACCGTGTAGGTGTTCCCTGGTTATATGGAACTTTGCAGGCAGGTTTAGGTACCTGCTAGCTGGGGAGGAGGCTGAGGGCAGGAGCCACCCAGGCCTTTGGAATTTGCCCCAGGTGAGCGCCAGATATTGGTGAAATTATTAAGGCCACTCCACGTAGTTAAAAGGAGATTTATTTAATGGCGTAACTTACAAATTAAGGGATAGGTAGGTCGCGGGGTCTGGGGAAGGTGTATCACAGTCCAGCAGTGTTCTCTGGAGCTCTGCTTGATCCACCTCCACCATCCAGGGGCCGGGAACTGAGCGAGCGCCCCGCTGATCCAGATGTCGGGTCCCAGGCGCCTCCCTTGGCCCCGCCTTATAGGTATGACAGTTGCCAAAGTCTCAATGGGGGTTGGAACTTCCAGATCAAAGCTGGAATGGCTACCCACTACATAGGTTCATTATTCTACCCTTTTATTCTATCATATCTATACTGTCCCCTTTCTTCTTTAGAAAGAGAGTGCATTTATAATCAACCTGCTTTAAATAAAATTAAACATTTATAAACAATGTTTTGGGAAGTTGGGCATAGCTTCTCATACTACTTCCTGCTGGATAGGGATGTTGGGAATCTAATGGGGATCTTGAGAAAATTAAGAATTATGGTCAAGTCCTGAGTAGGGTAGTCTGTGAGACAGTATTGTCAAACCAGTTGCCTTGAAACTGTTTTTAGATGGTGGATCATCTGGAGACCTCTCAGGGGGTCTTCCTTGATCAAACCATATGAGCCTGAAAGCAATCTCTAGGTTCTCATCTTCCATGGAAACAAAAGCAGAACATTTTTTCCAAAGCAACATATCCTTAGACATAAATTTTGAAATCAAGATATCTTTAAAATACACATGTTAATTTAACTCAGCAGCTTTTACAATCAAATGTCTCTCTGCAGTTAAAAATCCCAAAGCCAATAAAAACCAGATTCTCTGTGTAATATCCATCTTTATGTGGCTTAGTTTTGTATTACCTTCACTGTCTCTTTAAGATTTTTTTTTAGAAAAACTATTTCTTTATATAACTGTCTATATTCATTTTCTTCTCTTTTCCCCAGCCTAAGTACATTTTTACACACATTATAAACCATTTAATGTCTTATTCCATCTGAGTCTGCCTTATTGTGAATCTATTGTTTTAAACTACATCAAGTAATAATCAAGATAATCCCCTATAAATATGTCTACAAACAAACCGGTCTAGACAATTCCTCTTGAAACTCTCTTCCCAAGTGATCTAAACTTGGTGAGCTGGCTATTAACAACTAACCATCACAGTTGGATTCTGGCCTTATGGAGTGTACATTAACTGCAGTTTTGGAGACAAGTCAGAGTGTGATAATGTCAGTGCAAAGAGATGTACTCTAATAAGAAGAAAGAAACATGTTTTGTGAAACTATCATTGGCAGAAATAAAATTGGAGACAGCTAATATACCAGATTTAATTATTACCTAAAGACAAATGGGAATTTTTGTGAGATAAATTCTAGGAATTCTTGGATTTTCTGGTATCTGGCTAATGAAAAAATGGAAAATGGTGTGGCTGAAATTCAAGCAGTTTTTGGAATTTTGCTTCTAGGGGAAGAAGCTGGTGAGCGAAATCCTAGTATGGCAAAGATAAGTAATGTACAAAATGAGAACATTCAGAATGTGAATGAGTTCAGAATTTCCCTATAATGTTAAAATTACAAGCTATACAGTAGTAGTTATGAAGAAAACACACTTTGCAGCCAAGTTAACTATCAAAACTGTGCCCTATGAAAGTTCAGACCCAGTAATATACAGCTTGATGATACCTTGAGAAAGAAAAAACATTATCTAGGTTCATAATGGAGTTAATACCTGGGGATTTTGTGTTTAGTGTGATAGATGACCAAGCATGGTAGCACGCACCTTTAATGGCAGCACTCAGGAGGCAGAGGAAAACAGATCTCTGTGAGTGCAAGGCCAAATTGATCTACATATCTAGTTTCAGGCCATCCAAGGTTACACTGTGAGATCATGTCTCAAAATATGTGCAATAGATATACAGGGATAAATACTGCATGGCCTCTTATATGTAGACATTAAAATTCAATGAAACATATAGTGCTATAGTACATAAAGAATAATAATGAGGTATTAGAAAAAGAATCAAAACACAGAATCATTTCCTTACACCAATTGTGTAAATATTATTTGGGTTGTTGTATTTTGTTTCTGTGTCTTCACTTGATTTGGGTATAAGAGTGGCACTGGTTTCATTGAAGGTGTTGGAATTCCTCCTTCTTTTCTCCCTTAAAAATTAGTTTAAGTTGTAATGTTTGAAGATCTTGGAAATTCCAGGCAAAATTTTGTGGGAATCCATCTGTGGTAGGGAATATTTTCAATTCCATATTCTTTTTATCCTGAGTTCTCAATGGTTCCATGTCTTTACTTAATTCAAATTTTAAGTCATTTCATTCAGTAGTATATTTGTCTTTTCTTGGATATCACTCAGACATTTATTGGTATTTAAATTAAGTTTATTGATCTGTTTATTCATTTCTCTTTTAAACTCCTTGAATTCCTTAAGTCTCTGATAATTCTTTTCAGTTCTGGGATCTGGAGTTCTAGTTGATTCCCATGGAGTACATTTCTATTAGGACTAATGTGTTTAGTAGGACTGACCATGTTGTCCATTAATAGTGTTTCTGTTTTTGTGATGTCACGTAGGCATGCAGACTTCTCTCTTTGTTTTTGTATTGAGTGTGAGATTATAGTCTGTCTCAGACAGAGACTGTACAGGAGCTTTGTGACCAAAGGTAGGTTTGTAAGAGTGAAGATAGTAGGGACAAGATAAATTCTGGGTGGATTCATAGCAAAAGCTTGTGCATGTGGGATTCAGGGGCTCATATGTGGAAGGTTTTGGGTAAATTGTGCCTATGAAGCTAATCATAGGAATATAGGATGTGTTTTCCCCTCTTGATATTTACAGATTTTCCTCTTTCTTTCATTGGAATATAGTTTCTTCATATTTTCCTGCCTATTCTAACGTGTAGCAGTATTTGAAACATACTTAGATCATGCCATCATACTGTGCAAGTTCAACCTTTACAGAAATAAAAAAAATGAAAAATGAATGTAAGATATGGATATTCTTGGTTATTACAGTATTTTAAAGTATAAACTTGAAAGATAAGTAATAAATAAAAGACAATGTTCATATATAATATGTAAATTATCATTCTATCAAAAATTTTAAAATATTAAATAATAAGCTTCATTCATAAGTATATACACAAATGGCTCTCATCTTACAAAGATACTTGTTCAACCATTTTCATAAATGCCCTATTTGTAGTAGCAAGAAACTGGAAATACCCTACATCCCTATCAGTAGAAGAATGGATAAAGAAAATGTGGTACATTAAAACAATGAAATTTTAATCAGCTGTTAAAATGAAATCATGAAATTCAAAGGTAAATTAATGAATCTAGAAAAAATTCATCTTGAGTGAGGTAACTCAAACCCAAAAGTACAAATAAGCTATGTATTCATTTGTATATGGATGTTAACTGTTAAGTCTTCAATAAGCATGCTATAATACATGTAACTAGAGAGATTAAATATAGAGCAAGGGACTAGGAAAGAGAGAAGTATCACTGCAGGAAGAGAAAGTAGAAAAGATAGTTTTGGCGGGACTGGTTGGGGGTACTGTAATGAGATCATCAAACAGGGAAGGAGGGGAAGAGTAGAGGGAAAAACAGGGAATGCAGAGAGGCAGTTAAAACAAAGGACTGTTTGAGAGTTCCTATGGAAACCTACTACACTAGAAGCTTCCTATAATATATACATATATGAAATAAATCTTAATGGAATCCATAAATAATGGGCTAGACATCAAAACATCTTTTGCTACCAAATGAAACTTACAGTGTGAGGAATAAGTTATATTTTAAGGAGTTATTGACAAAAGGGGCCCCATAGAAACCCCCAGAACAACACCGGCTATTACCAAATCTCTTGGTTGCTCTCCACAAATTAATGGTAAGGCCCTATTGCTGTGACAACAATGCACAATTCATTGAACATAAAGAAGTTAAGCTGCTGCTTACCTAGAGCCTTCACCCCTAATGACTAGGGTTTATGGCACTGGAAGGTATTTGGCACACTATAAGAGGAGAATGATATACACTAAACCAGCTACAAACCCTCTTATATAAAATGGTGACCTCCCTGTAAGATAAGTTCGTGCAGTAGTGACACAAAAGTTGTGGGAGTAACCAACCTTTACCTGGTTGAATTGAAAGTGTACTCAATGAGGTGGAAGTGATGCCTAACATCACTCAGGTGGCCAGAAATCTGAGACTAGATAGGCCAAGAACCTGGTGAAAAACCAAAGAGAATGTATCAGTAAAATGACTCATAACAACACTCTAATATCCACATGGATTAGTGTCTTAATCATCATCAGAGAAGCTTTCTTCCTGCGGTAGCTGTGAACAAATACAGAGACTCACAACTGGACAAACTGAAGAGAGTGAGAAATGCTCAGTCCTAAATGAGATGACTCCATCAAATTCCACACCTCACAGTTCAAGGACCTTTGGAAAAGGCAGCAGAAAAATTGGTGAAGCCAGGAGGGATAGAAGACACCAATAAAACAAGGTCTGCTAGACAAAAGACTACTGATTCACTTAAGAACTTAGGAAGAGCCAGGCAGTGGTGGCACACACCTTTAATCTCAGCACTTGGGAGGCAGAGGCAGGCAGATCTCTGTGAGTTTGAGGCCAGACTAGTTTACAGAGTGAGATCCAGGACAGGCACCAAAACTACACACAGAACCCTGTCTCCAAAAACCAAAAAAAAAAAAAAAAAAAAAAAAGAAAAAGAAAAGAAAAGAAAAGAAAGAACTTAGGGAGAATGTGGCAGCATTCACATGGCCTGCATAGGACTAACCAGATAGCATCCCCGGAACAGAGAGGGGAAGTGGACACAATATATCTCCAACTTATAGCCACTCACAAAGGAAAAAAATAGTTTCCTCCAACAGAATCCCACTGGATACACAAACAACACTCAAGGGCCAGCCCTGCATCTGGCAGTAGATAGCAGAAACATAATAAACTCAATGATACTTTTGGAGGATCTTTTTTTATTATTTTTGCCTCATACTCTTTTGGGCATTTTTCTTTTCTTTTTGCCATACAAGTAGTTTCCAATTTTATTTCTCTATGGCATTTCTGTGTGTGAAAATGTGTGTGTCTCTGCATCTATATTATGTGTATCTTGTGCTTTTTCTCTGGTCTTTTTTTTTTCTATTCATTTGTTTGTTTTGTCCTATCAAGGTGTCTTTATTTTTATCCTATTTATTTTCTTTTTCCTAATTTTTGGATGTTTGGTTTCTAAAAAGATAGAGCAAGAAAGGATGTGGAATTGAGTAGGTGGTTAGGTAGAGATGATTGGGGAGGAGTTACATAATCAGAATATATTGTATAAAAATCTATTTTCCATAAAATACTATTTAAAACAAAAATAATTAGCTTTACTGTTAAGAACATATACTCTACAGAAAAGACTGATGGTATTAATTCTGTGGTGGGGTGGGGATTGACTAGAAAAAATTGACATGTAGACATATTTAGTAACACAAAAGGCTGTTTCAATAGATTTTTTAAATTTTATAATTAATTTAATTTTACATATCAGCCACAGATTCCCCTGTCCTCCCTCAACCCACCCCCGCCGCCCTCCCCCTAATCCACCGCCCATTCCCCTCTCCTCCAATGCAAGGACTCCCCTGGGGATTCAGCTCAGCCTGGTAGATTCAGTTGAGGCAGGTCCAGTCCCCTCCTCCCTTTACCTAGGCTGAGCAAAGTGTCCCAGCATAGGCCCTCGGTTCCAAAAAGCCAGCTCATGCACTAAGGACATGTCCTTGTCCTACTGCCTGGGGGCCTCCTAAATAGTTCAAACTAATCGACTGTCTCACTTATCCAGAGTGCCTGATCCAGTTCCATGGGGGCTCCTCAGCCATTGGTTCATCGTTCATGTGTTTCCGTT
Organism: Peromyscus eremicus; assembly: GCF_949786415.1. Classification (NCBI taxonomy): domain Eukaryota; kingdom Metazoa; phylum Chordata; class Mammalia; order Rodentia; family Cricetidae; genus Peromyscus; species Peromyscus eremicus. The sequence continues at coordinate 73,445,817 of NC_081439.1, read as the reverse complement.
AGTTTGGCTATTTGTCCCTGTGCTTTTTTCCAATCATGGTCTCAATATCTCTTGCTCATGCAATCCCTCCTCTCTCTTGCTGATTGGATTCCTGGAGCTCAACCCAGGGCTTGGCCATGGATCTCTGTATCTGCTTCCATCAGTCACTAGATGAGAGTTCCATCACAACAGTTAGGGTGTTCGGCCATCCGATCAACAGTGTAGGTCACTTCGGGCTGTCTCTCGACCATTGCCAGTAGTCTATTGTCAAGGTATTTTTGTGGATTTCTGGGGACCTCTCTAGCACTTTGCTTCTTCCTATTCCCATGGGGTCTTCATTTATCATGGTATTTCTTTCCTTGTTCTCCCTCTCTGTTCTTGATCCAGCTGGGATCTCCCACTCCCCTAAGCTCTCTTTCCCCTGAACCTTGCCCTTTACATCCAGTTTGCTCATGTAGATCTCATCCATTTCTCTGTCATTGAGCAATCTCTGTGTTTCTTAGAGTCCTCTTTACTACATAGCCTCCCTGGAATTGTGAGTAGCAGTCTAGTCATCCTTTGCTTTACATCTAGAATCCCCTTATGAGTGAGTACATGCCGTGTTTGTGTCTCTGAATCTGGGTTAACTCACTCAGGATGATTTTTTTCTAGATCTATCCATTTGCCTGCAAACCTCATGATGTCATTGATTTTCTCTGCTGAGTAGTACTCCATTGTGTATATGTATCACATTTTATTTATCCATTCTTCAGTTGAAGGGCATCTAGGTTGTTTCCAGGTTCTTGCTATCATAAACAACGCTGCTATGCCCATAGCTGAGCATGTGACCCTGTGGTATGATTGAGCATTCCTTGGGTATATGCCCAAGAGTGGTATAGCTGACAGAGGGCCGATATCCAAAATATATAAAGAACTCAAGAAATTAGACATCAAAATGCCCATCAGTCCAATTAAGAAAGGGGCTATAGAGCTAAACAGAGAATTCTCACCAGAGGAATCTCAAATGGCTGAAGGACATTTAAAGAATTGCTCAACATTCCCTAGTCATCAGGGAAATGCAAATCAAAATGACTCTGAGATACCACCTTACACCTGTCAGAATGACTAAGATCAAAAACACTGAAGACAAATTATGCTGGAGAGGATGTGGAGCAAGGGTAATTCTCTTCCACTGTTGGTGGGAATGCAAGCTTGTACAGCCACTTCAGAAATCAATATGGCACTTTCTTAGAAAATTGGGAATCAATCTCCCTCAATATATTAATGTTTTATCTCATAAGGAATCACCTAGAAATTTGAGAGAGTTGTATTTCAATTCTGCATGAGCCAGGATTGAATAAAGAAATATTTTTGAAAGGTTCATAGTTTTGCCTTGTTTTAATTATATAAATCTTGCAAAATAGATGGAGGATCATAAGTTTCAGGGGAAATCAGTTTTAGTTGAAGTGTTGTTATCCTGAACAAAAAAAGAATCCATAAATAAAAGGACCTTTCTACTGGCAGCAAGGAGACTGAGCTACAAACTCATGACTTTCTATTGCAAAGCAGATATGATTCAGAGCTGAAATATAGAAGTTCAAAAGGCAGACCCTGGAGCCCATAAGAATTATCCATAGTCTTTGAAACTTGATCAAGGAACTTAGGTTGTTAGTTTGCTTCATTGTATTTTTAAACTACTACAGGTAAGCAAGTAGTTTTAACCTTATATTTCTCAACCTTCATTAAAATGAAGAGATCTGTAAATTGTTTCTTATATCTTTCCTACCATTAATATATTAAAGATTATATTAATTAGGTTGACTATTGAGTCTGAGAAGTTCAAAACTCTCCATCTGAAAAGCTGGAGAGACTAGAAACCTAATAGGTATTTTAACCCTACTGATTATTTAAATTCTAGTCTGAATTATAATCTGAAGTCCAAAGAACAGAGCCCCATATCAACAGCGTCCAGGAGGAAAGAAGAAAGCTTCTTACCCTGCTGTTTGTTTCCTTTAGGTCCTTAATGAATTGAAGAAAGTCTTCTGTCATTGACAGCACATTCTGCTTTACATCATATACTGATTCAACTGTTGATATCATAGTAATCCTGAGCTATGAACTGTGGAAAAGCCTCTGACTTACTTCTACATAAGAAAATGTAAAATAATTAAATAGCCTTTACTCCCATAATTGCATTATACTATATGTGACTCTGTCTTAGTTCAGTAGAAATTGTCTCCTGCTGGTTTTGTAGTATAGGAATAGTCTGGCACATAGTAACATCTTACTGGTATTTAGACATAGATAAAGATATAGATACATTTTTAAAGATTTTTGCATGTATCTAAGTAGTAATTTTTCTTTATTCCTTCCTGGAGATCTGGATTTCCATCTGTTTCCATCTGGTATCTTTACCCAGAAAAAATTTTTGACACATTTGTTATAGGGCAGATCATGTAGAGACATTTTTGTTTTATGTCATTTGCCTCAAAATGTCTGTATTTTCTTTTTCTCCTTAGAAAAATAAACTGCATTGAAATATAATCCCATGTGCTTAAATGCACATATTTAAGATTATGAAGACAATAACTGATTTAATATTGTTTGAATTAGAACTGGGAACAGTACCATGAATTTTGAATTTTGATCTTCCTTTTATGTATCATTTTTAAAATGGTAAAATATTCATTTTGAGATTGAAGAAGTAGCAGTAAGTCATAGGTTCCAATAAGCCATGGGTTTATGAGGGTGAGTAGCCAATATTATAGAATGAAGTCTAATGGAAGTAATTTTGATTATAGATATTCAATAGATATATGTGATACTCAATACTTCATTATAAAAGAGACTTGGGTTATATAATTTGCTTAACTATAGGTTAATGTAGGAATTATGTGCCCCCACATCCCTAGTTTACTCATGGAAATCTGATCTATTTCTCCTTCCCAGAGCAATCCATGCAACCCTCTTAGGGTCCTCCTTGTGGGCTAGCTTCTCTGGAGATGTGGGTTGTAGTCTGGTTATCCTTTGCTTTACAACTACTATCCACTTATGAGTGAGTGCATACCATATTTACCCTTGAGTCTGGGTTACCTCACTCAGGATGATATTCTCTAGTTCCATTCATTTGCCTGCAAATTTCATGATGTACTTTTTTTAACAACTGAGTAGTACTCCATTGTGTATCATTTTATTTATCCATTCTTTGGTTGAGGGACATCTAGGTTGTTTGCAGGTTCTGGCTATTATGAATAATGCTGCTATGAAAATATTTGAGCAAGTGTCCTTGCACTATGATTGAACATTCCTTGGGAATAACCCAAGAGTGGTATAGCTGGGTGTTGAGGAAGATTGATTCCACATTTTCTGAGATGTTGCCATATTTATGTCCAAGTAGCTGTACAAGTTTACACTCCTACCAACAGTGGAGGATTGTTCCCCTTGCTCCACATCCTCTCCAATATAGGCTGTCATCAGTGTTTTTTATTTTAGCCATTCTGACAGGTATAAGATGGTATCTCAGAGTTGTTTTGATTTGCATTTCCTTGATGACTAAGGATGATGAGGAGTTCCTTAAATGTCTTTTGGCCATCTGACATTCTTCTACTAAGAATTCTCTGTTTAGCTCTGTAGCCGGCTACTGTTAAATCTTTAGTGTGAGATTTCTCCAACTTCTTTATGTGGATACTTAGTGCTATGAATTTTCTTCATAGCACTGCTTTCACAGTGTTCCATAAGTTTGAGTATTTAGTACATTCATTTTAATTGAATTCTAGGAAGTTTTTAATTTTCTTCTTTATTTCTTCCTTGACCAATTGGTGATTCAGTAGAGCATTATTCAGTTCCCATGCTATTGTAGGCTTTCTGTAATTTTTGTTGTTAAAACCTAACTTTAAGCCATGGTGGTTCAATAAAATGTAGGAGGTTATTCCAAATTGTTTGTATCTGTTGAGATTTGCTTTTTAACCAAGCATGTGGTCAATTTTAGAGAAGGTCCCATGGGGTACTGAGAAGAAGATATATTCTTTTTTTTTATTTGAGTGGAATGTTCTGTGGATATCTATTAAGTCCGTTTGAGTCATAATGTCTGTTAGATCCCTTATTTCTCTGTTAAGTTTCTGTTTGCAGGTCTGTTCATTGGTGAGAGTAGAGTGTTGAAGTCTCCCACTATTAATGTGTAGGTTTTGATGTGTGATTTAAGCTTTAGTAATGTATTTTTACATATATGGGTTCCCTTGTATTTGTGGCATAAATGTTCAGAATTGAGACTTCATCTTGGAGGATTTTTGATCTATATGGAATGTCTTTCCAATCTCTTTTGACTGATTATAGTTTGAAGTCTATTTTGTTAAATATTAGGATAGCTACACCAGCTTGATTCTTGTCCACTTGATTGGAAAGTCTTTTCCCAGCCTTCTACTCTGAAGTAGTGTCTGTCTTTGAAAATGAGGTGTGTTTCTTATATGCAAGAGAAGGATGGGTCCTGATTTCATATCCATTCTGACAGCCTGTGTCTTTTTTATAGGTGAATTGTGTCCATTTATATTAAGGGATATTAATGACCAATGATTGTTAATTCCTGTTATCTTTTGGTGGTAGTGTGTGTATATTTCCCTTCTTTTGGATTTACTGCTGTGGGGTTATCTATTGCCTGTGTTTTTGTGGGTGCATCTAAATTCCTTAGATTGGAGTTTTCCTTCTAGTGCTTTATGTAGGGCTGGATTTGTGGATAGGTATTGTTTAAATATAATTTTGTCTTGAAAAGTCTTGTTCACTCTGTCTATGGAGATTGAAAGTTTTGTTGGATATAGTAGTATGGACTGGCATCTGTGGTCTCTTAATATCTGCATTACATCTATTCAGGTCCTTCTGGCTTTCAGAGTCTCCATTGAGAAATTGGATGTTATTCTGATGGGTCTTCCTTTATAAGTCACTTGGCCTTTTTCTTTTGCTGCTCTTAATATTATTTCTTTATTCTGTATGTTTATTGGTTTAATTATTATGTGGCAAGGGGACTTTTTGTGGGTCTAGTCTATATGATGTTCTATAAGCTTCTTGTATCTTCATACCTGTTCCTTTAAGTTTGGAAAATTTTCTTCCATGATTTTGTTGAATACATTTTCTGTGCCTTTGAATTGGTATTCTCCTTCTGCTATCCATATTATTCTCAGGTTTGGCCTTTTCATGGTGTCACACATTTCCTGGACATTTTGTGTTACGACATTTTAGGCTTGATGTTTTCTCTGAATGATGAACCTATTTCCTCTATTGTAACCTGTATGCCAGAGATTTTCTCTTGTATCTCTTCTATTCTGTTGGTTATGCTTGCATCTGTAGTTCCTGTTTGTTTACTCAGATTTTCTAATTTCAGCATTCCCTCAGTTTGTGTCCTCTTCATTTTTTATCTATTTCAAGTTTTAGGTCTTGAACTGTTTCCTTCATATGTTTAATTGCTTTTGCATAGTTTTCTTGGCTTTCTTTAAGAGATTTATTGATTTCTTCCAATTTTTTTTTGTTTGTCTCCTCAATTTCTTAAAGGGAATTTTTCAATTCCTCTTTAAAGGCCTCTATTATCATCATCATAAAGTTATTTTTAAGGTTGCTTTCTATTGCTTCTTCTACATTGTAATGTTCAGGTCTTGCTGTTGTAGAACCACTATGTTCTGGTCATGCTACGTTATTCTTTATGTATGTACTTTTGCAGTGGCATCTACCAATTTCTTCCTCCAATAGGTGCAAGAGGTACCTGTGTCTGAGCAAGCTACTCTTGGTTCAACCTGTTCTTACTGTATCTGTGTCTCAGGGGGCCACTCTGTGTCCAATCTTAGCCTAAATGGAGCTGGCAGATTCCGTATCTCAGGGAACTCTTCTTGGTCCAATCCAAGCTGGCTGACTCTGTGTCTCAGGGAGTCAATCTTGATCCTATCAGGGCTCTTGGTCCAATGAGAGCTGGCAGATTCTGTGTCTCAGGAAGGCCTTGGGGCTGCAGAGGAATGTGTAGGTTTGGGGTAGGGTGTGGGTCTTACAGATTGCAAGGTCCAGTGGGGAGTTTTGGTGGGGGAGTCTGCCCACAGAAGTCTTCCCTGCTGGTCAGCAACTGGGGAAGCAATGGGCCTTGTTTACTTTCTTAAGATTTTTTTTTCTTTAGGGTGTTCTATCCCTTAATGAGAAAGTACACTAATACATATGTTTACATATAAATCCTCAGAAAGTATGAATATTACCTTACATGGTAAAATTAACTGCAATAATTTGCATAAGATTTTTACTTTTAACTTTTATAATTTTTTTCTTTTTATTGTTTTTTATTTAAGATTTTTTTATTCACTTTTCATACCAACCACAGATCCCCCTCTCATCTCTCCTCCTGCTCCTGCCCAGCCTCCCCCACACCTTGTGACCCAATCTACACTCCTCCCTCCAAAAAGGTAAGGCCTCCCATGGGGAGTCAGCAAAGCCTGGTATATTCAGTTGAGGCAGGAACAAGTCAATCCTCATTGCATCAGGGCTTACAAGTGTCCCATCATAGGTAACAGTATCCAGAAAGCCAGCTCATATACCAGGGATAAATTCTAATCCCACTGCCAGTGGCCCCTTAAACAGACCAAGCTACACAACTGCGTCACATAAGCAGTGGGCCTAGTCCAGTCCCATTCAGGTTCCACAGCTGTCTGTATAAAGTTCGTGAGTTTCTACAAGCTTGGTTCAGTTGTCTCTGTAGATTTCTCCAACATGATCTTGACCTCTTGCTCATATAATCCCTCTTCCTTCTCCGCAATTTGACTCCCAGAACTTGGTTTGCTGCTTGGCTGTGGATCTCTGCATCTGCTTCCATCAGTTACTGGGTGAAGGTCTATGATGACAGTTAGGGTATTCACCAATCTGATTACTGAGGTAGGCCAGTTTAGGCACCCTCTCCACTATTGCTGGTAGTCTAATCTGGAGTCAACTTTATGGATTCCTGGGAAATTTCTTAGCATAAAGCTTGTCCCTAAGTCCATAATCTCTCCCTATATCAAGATAGCTCTTTATTGCTCTCTCATTCTATACCTCCCACAGCTTTACCATCTCGCTCCCTCATATGTTCATCCCCCATCATCTACCCAGTATTGCCCCTCCTAGTTCCCAAGTTACTCACAGAGATCTCATCTATATCCTTTTCCCAAGGTGATCCATGCATGTCTCTTAGGGTCCTCCTTGTTTCCTAGCTGCTGTGGAGCTGTGGATTGTAGTCTGGTTATCCTTTGTTTTACATCTAATATCCATTTATGAGTGAGTATATACCATATTTGTCCTTCTGAGTCTGGGTTACCTCACTCAGGATGATATTTCTTAGTTCCATTTATTTGCCTGCAAATTTCATGATGTCATTGTTCATTTACAGCTGAGTAGTACTCCATTGTGTATATGTACCACATTTCTTTATCCATTCTTCTGTTGGGGGCATCTAGTTTGTTTCCAGATTCTGGCTATTATGAATAATGCTGCTGTGAACATAGTTGAGCAAGTGTCCTTGTGGTATGCTTGAGCATCTTTTGGGTATATGCCCAAGAGTTGTATTGCTGGGTCTTGAGGTAGGTTGATTCCCAATTTTCTGAGAAACCATCATACTGATTTCCAGAGTGGCTGTATAAGATTGTACTCCCACCAGAAAGGGAGGAGTATTCCCTTACTCTGCATCCTCTCCAACATAAACTGTCATCAGTGTTTTTGATCTTAGCCATTTTGACATCATTTTGATTTGCATTTCCCTGATCACGAAGGATGTTGAGCAATTTCTTAAATGTCTTTGTGCCTGTAATGTTTTTCTTCATTTTTGTTTAACACACTGTTTTCTGATTGCTGTGTCATGAAGAGGCTAAGTAAAAAAAAAAAAAAAAAAAAATATTGTCTCTTTCCAAGTTATTTTAGATGGTTTCTGTGTCTGTAAATCTCTCAATTATAGTTACTTAATCCAAGATTACCATGGTAAATTTTACCATGGCTATTCTAATCCAGGAAGCCTGACTAATAGCCCTCTTAAATAAGGAGAATTCAAAGAGTGCCATTGTGTTTGTCTTGAGAAATGTAATATGGGCTGTTTAATATCTTTTTATTAATTATTTTCTAATGTCTTCTTCCACTTGAATTGTCATTATTCCACACACATTTTTTCTTTCTAAAAGAGTAGATTTTATTATTAGAAATGATAGAAATCAGTGAAGTCTGTAATGGATATTTGTACTTATTTTATACTTTGAAAAAATTGATATTGTGGAAGATTTAAAGAGAAATGGACTAATTGCCTCCTATTAGAAATTTTCTCCTATATTTCCCTTTTCTGGCAATATAACTTCACATTCAAGTAATTTTCCATTGGGCAAGATTTTACTTCTCTTGAATACTTCAGGACAGTTTGAAGATATTAGGAATTCTTTTCACAATGCACAAGGTAAAGGTAAAGATAACTATAATTTTCCCTTCATATAATCTCCAGGAAAAATGAATAAGTAGAAATTTCCTCATTATTAATGGCTGATGGGGATTTGTACAGTAGTGAGAGAAAATAGATGTATGCAAAAATGTTTAAGAATTAAGATTTTATTCAAATTGAAAATTTGAGAATATTAAATTATTTAATTAACAATATGAAAAATGATTGTCAGTATTATAAATATATTTTCTGAAAAAAATAAAATATCTGTGCTTTTGATTTTTATTTTATGTGTATGAATGCTTTTTTCATGTGTGGACCACATGAATACATGGTGCCTGAAGAGATCAGGAGAGGGCATTGGATATTCTGGAAATGGATTTACACTTGGATGTAAGCTGCTATATGTGTGTTGAGAAAAAATATATGTTTTTGTCAAAAGAGAAAAGAAAAAAGAAAAGTGGTCTTAATAACTGAGGCATAGCTTCAGCCTCTTAAAATATTCTTAGTGAAGAAAGCATGATGATGAGGGTTAAGGTATAATTTAGGCAGAACTTGCAGAATATGAGCAGAGAAGGAGTACTGATGTGTTGATTAAAAATAAAGATGTTTTAAACAGCCACATGAAAGACACTACTGGAAAGAGGAGGGAGCATTTCAGGGTCAGGTAGCAACCTAGCACAAGGGAATCTCCCAGAAATTTACAAGGATGACCCCAGATACGTTTCCTAGCAATAGTATATACATGGCCTGAACTGGCCCTCTCCTGTGATCAAGCAAGTCTTTCAATGGAGAGACTTGGACACCAACCCAGCTATGTAACCTTTGACCTACAATTTGTCTTTACTATGGGATATTCTGGAGTAAGAGAGGCCTAGAGATTAAGGGAGTGGCCAACTAATGACTGGTCTAACCTAAAGTCTATGCCAGGAGAATAAACCCACCCCTGACACTGCCTCGAGCTCCAGGACTTACAGGCTGGATAACGCAGAGATCTAGCTAAAACCAAACATGACTGGAGAAAAAGAAACTTATCAATGTAATGACACCTGTGATATTCTGCTGTTTCATAGATTGTCATCAGAGAAGCTTCATTCAGCAACTGATGGAAACAGATGATGACCCACAGCCAAACACAAGGGAGAGTTCTAGGAATCCTGCAGAAGAGTGAGAGAAAGGATTGATAAGAGCCAGAGGAGTCAAGGATATCATATGAAAAAACACAGAATCAACTAACCCGAGCTCATAGCGGCTCATAGAGACTGAAGTAACAACCAGGGAACCTGCAAGGCACTGATATAGGCATATATCTGACAGTTGTGTAGCATGGGTTTCTTGTGGCACTGCTTAGCCAGAAGAGCATGGGTTGTCTATGACTCTTTTGTTGGCTTTCAGGACCCTACTCCTCATACTGGGTCTCCTGGACAGGCCTTAATACATGAGATGGTGCTTAGTCTTACTGCAACTTGATATGACACATTTTGTTGGCATTCATTGGAGGCCTGCCCTTTCCTGAACAGATATGGAGGAGGAGTTGACTGGAGAGAGTGAGGACATTGGGGTAGTGACTGGGAAGGGAGATGGGTGGGAAAATTGCAGCTAGAATGTCAAACTAATAAATAAATTAATTAATCAATTAATACAAATTTACTAGTTTATAGTATATAATGTGATGGTAATATTGTCCCATGACATTATAGTTCATCACACAAAAAGCTAAGAGTCATTTGTAGGATATTTCTCTTCATGTTGTTGGTAGATAGGATCCCAATACTATCTATTGCTCTTGTGCTTGGCTATATACCAGAACACTGATTGCTAAAGAGACCACATACTTGGGTCTCCTATTTACTTTACATAAAGTAATCAAAATGATGTTGAGATGAAAAATATCCTCCCTACTTCTTAGTTTTCTTAGTGCCAGAGGATCTATGTAGACTGCTAAAGGAGGAGAGTCATCAGCACATGTTCCAAGCTGCAAAAATTGTGAGCTAAAATAACGATCCACCTAGAAAATGGAGATTTGTAATGATACAGATAAGCCTGCATGCAAGATATGGTCTTCCCTCTTTGTGAATTTAAAATAGTGAAATTCACAGAAGTAGAATAATAGCATGGTTGCCATGAACTTAGTTGTTAAAGGAAATGAAAATTTCTTCAATGCAAATCAGTTTTGATTTGTGCAAACCCATTAAGTTCTGGAGATCAAACATATATAACAGGAGAACAAATTTTTGCCTAGTGAGGTTTTACATGTATATTTTTATATTCAGTTGTTTGAGAATGTTGTATATGGACATAAGGTGTTTTATTACAATCTACCCTCACCTTTCTCCCTCAAATTCTTTTGTTACATATATATATATATATATATATATATATATATATATATATATATATGAGTTATCTACATGAACTTGATCATTCATAATGAACATATATATTCAGATATGAATGTTTAACCTAAACAGACATAATCTAGACATTCATGAAATAATAAACCTAAACAAAATCATTTCTTTGTATGCTGAAGTAATAAGGCTAATATTCCTTTCAAATGAGATTTTTTGATATTTGTTAAGGTAATCTGGCACAGGTAAATAGGAATATATGAATATATATATATATGCTAATTGACTGACAATTTTCTTTCTAGGATATCAGGCAGATAGGCCAGAAGGCTAGTGCTTAATTCTGTCAATGCCAATTGGGGAGAGGTTTAACTTTTGGACTAATACAAAGCAAATATACTTAATAGTATCAATCAGACTATTTGCCATTGAATCCCATAATGCATAGAAATGAACAGATACAAACAAAAAAGAAAAAAAATATACTGGGAAGCAACAAAATTTATGTACATGACAAACCAATACAAAAGTAATTGTTTGGAATGGAAATGATGAAAAAGGAAATGGTTCAGCAACAACTGTTACTACTTTTATCCAAAAGGTACAACTTATGTGTGACTGTTTGCTTATATTTTTGGACAAAAGTTTGAATGCTACCTTAGCTCATTTGAAGTACTAAGAGATTTATTCTCAGGTGTCTTAGTATTTTATTTTCTTTTATTCAGAAGCAGTGTTATAATGTCAGTCTATTGTTAAAGAAAAGGATATTATTTGTACACAAATATCCATTCTTTTCTTGGTTGAAAGGATATAAATGTCAAATGGCTATACAGTTATATAGTACATTTATTTCCTTCCTTTTTTTGATGGTTGTTTCCCAAGGCAAAGTTGTCATTTCTGAGTCATACACTTAAAAGAAAAGAGATTCACTTTCCTTTATTGTTGCCGGAGTAGTGTTCAGTCATGTCTGAAAACTTGTAGAAATCTTATTAACTACAGGTTGAAATCTCTACACTAATGACATAAGATCAGCATTATAGAACAAGAGTTTTTCTCTGTACAAATTGAAAGATCACATATCCAGATTTGTACTTCATTACATGAATATAAGCAAAGTTTAGATTTGTATTTTTTTTCTTTTCTTCTATGAACTACAGTCTATATTTCCTAATACACCACTCATATCTTCTGTAGAACATGAAAGCTCCCATGACAAAATCAATTTTGAAAATGTTGTTATAAACAAATTCCACATTTTCGTGCACATATAAATTCTTATATGCCCATAAACCACACATTTTTACATATTTTAAATATATATGTGTGTATGCCCAGTGATATATATATATCACGTGTAACTGCATATAGATATACCGTATGTAAGTTTATATTTGTGTATACACAGATACACATAAAGACACACATATTCATTGTTATTGCTTTAATATGAAATATCCCCTACAGGATAGTCTATGAAATAATAAGTTCCCAGATATGGTGGCACTACTTTGGGAAATGGATGAAATTTTCAGAAATTAGGCTAAAATGGTTGAAGTAAATTATTTTGCATGAGCTTTTGACTACATCTGGTACCCATTTGTTCCTCTGTTTCTGCTTCCTGTGCATCATGAGGTAAACAAACTCTTCCACAAATTCACACTTCCATGATATTCAGCCTCTTATCACTGCCAATCCAAAAGACCCAGCTATGCATCTGAAAATGTTAACCAAAATATATCTGTTTTTTTTTTCATTTTTGTTTCTACATTTTGGTGATTTGAATGTGAACAGCTCTGATGAAATCAGATATTTGAATGTTTGGTTCCTAGTTGGTGGAAGATTTTTGGAAAGATTAGGAGGTGCTGTCTTCTTGGAAGATGTATGCTACTGGGGGAAAGTTTTGAATTTTCAGAAGCTAATGCCATTCCCTGTTAATTTTCTCTGCCTTGTTCTTGAACAAAAAGATGGAAGCTGCCAAATACTGCCAGGTTCTTGACTATGATGGTCATGAGCTCTAACTCTTTGAAACTTAAGTTAAATTTAAGGCATTTTAAATTGTCAACGTCATCACAAGTTGAGCTTAACTGTTCTAACTTTAACCTTTTTTATTTTGTCTGGGACCTCAGCCAATGGAATTGAATCACCCATATTTAGGATGAATTTTCACACATTAACCCAATCTAGAAAACTTTTTTATAGTTTTGTTTGCTAGGTGATGCTAGAACCTATCAAGTTGAAAGTCAGAATTAACTTTCACAGGACCAGAAAGTGAAGGTGATTCTACTGGAAGATCTTCACTTGAAATAGAGAAAGAGTCAAGGCAGTAGAAAAGGTGTTTGCCCTCACCGTCACACAATATGAAATGAAAAAGTGGACTATAAGGGATGGGAAAATATCAGAATTCTAATGGAGCTTACAACTTCATGGTAATTTTAATTTGGGTCTGTTTAGATAGTTGACAGTCCCCAGGTACAAACAAAATGCTCTTATACCCCTTTTCATACTAAATTTTTTTAAGAACATTGATTTGGTTAAATAATATGCTGTGCTTTTAATGAACTGATTTATTAAACGTATTGATACACTTCCTGAATTCATGTTTGTAATGATAAATTGTGTATCAATACATGTATTCTCTCAAATTTAATTAGTTTGTCTGGAAAATGTATTGATTTATGATCAGAAAGAATTGCTTGGAGTATGTATTAATTAGCCATTATATTTTTGCTCCCATCTCATAATTTCCCATACACATTAAAATAATAGACATGCATTACACAAGTATACACATATACCTACACATATATTTTATTTTAAATTAATCCACCTATTCAAAAATGCACCATTTTATGCACTGAGTTAAAAAAGCTGCAGTCAAGCTGGGCAGTGGTGGTACACACCTTTAATCCTAGCACTGGGGAAACAGAGCCAGGTGGATCTTTGTGAGTTCGAGGCCATCCTGGTCTACAGAGTGAGATCCAGTACAGGCACCAAATCTGCACAGAGAAACCCTGTCTCGAAAAACAAACAAGCAAACAAAAAAAAAGCTACAGTCTAGTCCTAAATACAGTTTTGTATAAAAATATAAATATATAATTACAAAGTGAGTGAGTATACTTTGTAATAGAAGACATATATCCTATGTGTGTAAAAGAGAGAAAATTATTCAAAAGGGGAGAGTGAGGATGAGATAATACTTAAAGTATATTTCAAAGATGAATAAAATTTCAGCTAATATAAATTGTCACATTTGGGGAGGAAACAATATTGCATGTCGAAGTTTGTAAGATCAACACAATTTGTTGAATTTAATAACATAATGGTACTTTGTGTAATTACATGGCATTTTCAAGAAAAATTTATCTTTAGTTTTCTTTTTACTTGTTTTTATATTTAAGAAGCTTTTTTTTATTAGTTTTACATACCAATGACAGATCACCCTCTCACCTCCTCCCACTCTCCCCAGCCTTCCTTCCCTGACCCTCCTATGAAAGAGTAAGGCCTCCTGTGGGGTGTTAACAAAGCCTGGCTCATTGAGTTGAGGCAGGACCACACCCCTCCACGCTGCATCAAGGCTGAGCAAGGCATCCCACCATAGGTGGGGAAATCTACAGAGACAACTGAACCAAGCTCTTAGGAACTTATGACTTTTAGACAACAGCTGTGGAGCCTGCATAGGACTGAACTAGGCCCTCTGCATAGAGGAGACAGTGTGTAGCTTTGTCTGTTTGAGGGGACCCTGGTAGTAGGATCAGGATCTTTCCCTGGTTCATGAGCTGGATTTCAGAGCCCATTACCTATGGTGGGATGCTTTGTTCTTTTTACTTGTATTCCCACCTTTTCTGATTTACAACATTCCTTGTACATTTCTACTTCTCGCCATTGCATCCTTTGGGATATTGTATTACTTCTATCCTATTGTTCTCTTTACTACCCCTCAACACCTCTTTTTCTCCTTTCACTGTCTCATGGTCGCCTTACTAGTTCCATAGTAAGTACCCCCTCTCACCCTAGCTCATATAAATGCAAATTCAAGTATAAGGGGAAATAATTTTTTTCTGAGTCTGGTTTATTTCACTTAATATAATATGTTCTCAATTCATATATTTTCTTCCAAATTTGTTTTATTCTCCTGTGGGTGTATATAATTTCATTGTGTGTATGTATCATATTTTCACCATTCATTCCTTTATTGATATGTCTGACTGGTTCCAAATGAATGCTACTGTGTGTATTAAAACTATATTAAAAGAGCTGAGTGGTGGTAGTACACAACTTTAACCCAAGCATTCAGGAGGCAAAGGCAGGTGGATCTCTATGAGGCTGAGTCCAGCCTGGTCTACAAAGTGAGTTCAAGAACAGGATTCAAAAAAAAGGGGAAAAAAAGGTAAATGGAGAAACCCTGTCTCAAAAAACAAACCAAACCAAACAAACAAACAAAAATACTATCTTAGATGACATGACTATACTTAAATCACTCTAAAATCTCTATCAGAAAAGTGCTTGTTTTTATAAACATTCAGCAATATTTCAGGGTATAGTATCAACATATGAAAACAAGTATCTTTCATATATACTAATGATGTCTTTACTATCACTTAAATTAAGAAAATCGTTCCATTTACATTAATGCCATATAATACAGATAGAAGAAGTAAAGTAATTGCATAAACCCCTGTTGAAAAGTCTGACTACCTAAGTATTATCTTGGTGGAAATTAACTGTAGTTTGTACCACCTTCCTAATAAATCAAGCAGTAAATGATAATATAAATACAATAAAAATATTTAAAAAATATGCATGTTTATCAAGAAATAAGAGTACATCCTGTACAAAACAGTAATTGCATCAATCACTGATTGATCAATACAAGTTTTCTGATCAGTAATTATAGGATAGAAAAGAGTGTGGTTCAATATTCAGAGTACAGAAGCAATAAAGCTGCCAATCAAGAATACTGTGTTCAGCAAACTTATTCTTTAGAAAGGAAGAGATCAAGACGTTTCCAGAGAAAATAGCATGAAGTGATTTTGTTAACATTAGAAGTATTTTAAGAAAATTATAAATGTATTTGTTCAAACTCAGAAGAAACATGATATCGTATAATATATATACAATTCCTGAATATATCAAAGTCACAGGTGGCCTGACTAGATTGCTACAAAGTGTCTGATGCACAAGCATGAGGAAGTGAGTTTAGATGCCCAGAATCCACATAAAAACCTGGGCATAGTAGTGAATAGATGTAGTCCTAGACCTGGGAGAGGAAGACACAGGCCAATCCACAAAGCCCATTGGCTGAGCATCTTCACTGAGTTAATAAGCATTGGGTGACATTATTCCTGGAAAGAAGTCTACAGATGTCTACCCAGGTGGGGAAATGATAGATCAAAATAAGTATAGTACCCAAGTTGACCCTCATGAACCAATGAGTTTTATTGGGGTTACTTACAGGGTTAGAATTTACTTAAAGTAGTAGAATTGACTCAGAATAGAGTATCACCAAAACCCACATAAAATCTGGATACTTTCAGTACACTGTAAAACTTTCATGCAGTGTAACAGTTGCAGGGTGTTCTTTCCAGGTAGCCCAGTCTGTCTGAGCCTCTTCTAGGCATCTCGGTTTGTCTCTGATTCGTCCAAGCAGCTCAGCTTGTCTTAGAGTGTCTCTTCATAGTCCATACTGACAATGTATTTTAGGGTAAGGAGACATTTAGTGAATCTGTTCACTTTCAGGAACTTCCTGAAACATTTGGGTTTGTTACTTCATGTCTTAATGTGCTTCTTTATAGGATGAATTCTTTCATCTCCCCTTAAAGCATCTTGTTGTTTTATATTTATTTTATTAATGTGTGCCTTTAACAAGCTTCACACTCTAGAATATTCTTTTTCTTTTTTTAACCTGCTTCTTAACATCCTGTGTCTTCCAAAACGTTCCTCCAAAATGGAAAACTTTAACCTTAAAGGAAGCTGCTACATGATAGTGAATTTCAGGTTTAGTGCAAGACCTTGTCTCAAACACTAATGGTAGTTAAGCTTCAGACATGTCTCATCAGTCAGGAGAGCATATTACTCGCACAGAACACCTGAACTAGGTTCTTAGTACTTACATGGAACCATACACAATTCCTTCTAACCCGAACTCAGGGGAAGAGCTAATATCTCTGGCCTCTCCACATATATACACATGTAGCCAGAAGGTTTCTCTGGTTCTGCCCAGCCCCACAGTTCCACAGCTGCTTATACAATAATCACTCAGATGCTTAATATTATTTACAAACTGTATGGCCTATGGCAGGCTTCTTGCTAGCTAGCTCTTTTATCTTAATTCATTTCTATTCATCTATGTTTTGACATGTGGCCGTGGCATTACTAGTCTGCTTGCATTTTCCATCTCCTTTTGTGGTGACTGGTGCCTCTCTCTCCTTTCTTCTCTCTGTATATCTGCTTGGATTTCCCACCTAACTCTAAGCTGCATTGCCAAGGGCCAGTGCAGGTTTATTTATCAATCAATGAGGAAAACACATATTCACAGCATACAGAAAGACATCCCACAGCATACACACAATAAAAAATAAATATAAATATAAAAAATAAAGGTGGAGCATAATAAAGTATGACACTAGATATTATCTTCCAGTCTCCACATACATGCAAACATGTTTGCCCAAACTCATGCAGACATACATGCACATACACTAACAAGTACATGCAACACACAAACAAAATACAATGCACACTAATTTAAAAAATATAACATAAAATAAAAATAAAATAATCACAGGAAAATAAAATCATGAAGAAAGTTTCCAAACAATGTTATAATCACGAGTATGAAACCTCTTATTTCTTAAGTAATATAATTAATAGACAAATGAAAATAATAACAGAAACATTGTAATATGTTGGAAAAGCTATGACAGGAGAATTCAAAATGTGAAGATGGAACTAAATTTATATATACAGCACTGTCTTGATCAATGTAAGTTGTTACTGTTTAAAAATAATATTAAAATATTGACCTGATTTTTGTGATATACAAAAATATGAAAAGAGAAAAGAATGGAAGATTGTAAACCTATATACAGGAAACAAATTTGAGGTACTAACTTCTCATGCATTTGTATGTATTTGAATAAAAATGAAGTAAAATTTCCAGTTAAAGACAGAGTATCTGACTAAAGTAATAAATGTGATAAAACTATATACTCCTGTAAGTACTAATTGTTAAGTTGATGGAATGGATCCGTGGGTAATGCTGCTTGTTTCCAAGTGTGACAACCTGAGTTTGACCCCTTTGTGTTCATTGAGAAGAAATAGAGAAATGAGTCACACAAGATGTCTTTTGACCACTACTCAGAGATCACACACTGTGCAGACAAACCCATACATAATGATAAACAATAAGTAAATTAAACATGATAAGATACTTGATTTGTAAGTGATGATATGTCTTGTTTGAAAGTGATTTCATTGACAATATATTCTACATAGATGGAACACAAACACATTATAGTCAGAAACTATAAAAAGAAACAATAGAGGTCATTGTATAATGAAAAAAGTGGCCAAAAGTGCAACAGAATTTTGTAAATACATATATATATATACATATATATATATGTATATATATATAAATCAGAGTGCTTATAAACTAAAAGAAACATTAATTGTTATAAAGTGAGAGATTATCCTACTATAATAATTGTCATAGACATCAAACTCCTACTTAAAGAACTCAGGAAACTAGACAACAACAAACCAAATAATACAATTAAAAAATGATGTACAGACCTTAATAGAGGATTCTCAACAGAAGAAGCTCAAATGGCAATAAAACACTTAAGGAAATGTTCAACATCGTTAGCCATCAGGGAACTGCAAATCAAAACAACTCTGAGATTCCATCTTACACAGGTGAGAATGGCTCAGCTTAAAAACAGAAGTGACAGTTCATGCTGGTAAGAATATGGAGCCAGCAGAACACTCCTCCGTTACAGGTAGAAGTAGAAATTTTTACAGCCATTTCAGACATCAATATGGCAGTTTCTCAAAAAAGTGGGAGTCAATCTACTTCAAGACCCAGCTATACCACTCTTGGATATATATCCAAAGGATTCTCAATCTAACCACAAGGACAATTGCTCAATTATGTTCTTACCAGATTTATTTTTAATATCCAGAAACTGTAAACAACCTATATGACCCTCAACTGAAGAATGGATAAAGAAAATTTGGTACATTTACACAATGGATTATTACTCAGCTGTTAAAAGCGATGACATCAAGAAATGTGAAGGTAAATGGATTGAACTACTAAAAAATTATCCTGAGTGAGGTAACTCAGACACAGAAAGATAAACATGGCACGTACTATGTACTCATGCATATGTGGATGTTATCTGTAAAGTAAATGGTAACCATGCTACAAACCACAGATCTAGAGAGATTAGGTAACAAGGAGGGCCCAAGAGGAGACACATGAATCTCCCTTAGAAGGGGAAAGAGAAAAGATCTCCTGGGTGGAAGAGGGGCAGGTGGGGATGGGAACTTGAAGGATTGGTTTGGGGATGTTTGGATGAGGAGAGTCTTACAAGAGATGACTGGAAAAAGAAGGGTGCTTTTCAGGGTCAGGTAGAAATTCCCATGAATCTACAAGGATAGTGTCAGCTAGGTTTCCTAGCAATAATAGAACTGGCTATCTCCAGTGATCAAATTGGTGACTACCACACTTGTCACCAGAGAGCCTTCATTCAGTAAATGATAGAAACAGATTCAGAGACCCACAGCTAAGCACTGAGTTGAGCTTGGGAAATCCTGCTGAAGAGAGGTAGGAAGGATTATAGGATCCAGAGGGGTAAAGGATATCACAGGAAAATCCACAGAAACAACAAACTTGGCATACAGGAATTCACAGAGTCCCCAACATCCAGGGATCCAGAATGGGACTGACTTAATTCCACTACATATGTGTTTTAGTTGTGTAGCTTGGTCTATTTGTGGGACTCTTACCAAAGTATCAGGGGTTGTCTCTGACTCTTTTGCTGCCTTTTGTGACCCTCTTCCTCATACTGTATTGCCTTGCCTAACCTAAATACAAGGAGAGGTGCTTAGTCTTACTGAAATTAATATGTCATTCTTTGTTGATACCCATGGGAGGCCTGACACTTTCTGAACAGAAATAGATGAGGAATGGATTGAGGGGGGTTAACTGACGTAGTTAGGGAAGGGACAGGGATGAGAGGAGGGGAACTGAGGCTGGGATATAAAATAAATTAATTAATTAAATTAAAAAATATATATCAACAACAGAAAATATAGTTGGAAGGTTTCTCTGGTCACCCAGACAAATCTTTCTCACTTGTGGTCCTGTAGCTGCTCAGACCCAAGTAAACACACAGAGGCTTATATTATTTGCAAACTGTATGGTCTATGGCAGGCCTTTTGCTACCTAGCCCTTATATCTTAAATTAACCCATTTCTATTAATCTATGTTTCACCATGTATTCCATGGCTTATTGGACTGTTGGCATGTTGCTTCTCCTTTGGTGGTGGCTGGTATCTCTCCCAACTCTGCCTATCTCTTTCCTGTCTCTCTCTTTCAATTACCTGACTGCCCCTAAGCTGCTTTGCCATAGGCCAATGCAGCTTTACTTATCAACCAATCAGAGCAACACAGATTCACAGCCTACAAAAAGGCATTCCACAGCAAGAAAATGCTACTCTCAGAAATTTGAACTATTGAGGTAGAAAATCTACAATGAGATTTAAACTGATCTCTAAACCAAATGGACTCACAGATGTTTATATAAAATTCCATCAAATAACTGTAGGATATGTATTTTTCTAGATCCCATAATAAATATTGTACTTAGTCTACTTTAGGTCAATTCTACAGTGCAACATTAACAAATTTATAAAAGATTGAAGTAATATCAAATATGTTTTGAAAACAGAAATAAGGAACTGAAAATCAATATCTGGAGGACACCCTGAAAATTTTTAAGTACTTCAAGATTAAACATGACCCTTAGCAATTTACATGTCATTGAAGAAGCTGAAACTTTTTAAAACATTCTTGAGACAAATTAAAATGGAAAGGCCATATATCAAAATTGATGAGGTATAGCAGATGCAGTTTTAAAAAGGAAATTTATTTAAATAAACCACTTTATCAACAAAATAGACCAATCTCAAATGAGAAGTTATTTAGTATTGCATCTCCAGAAAAAAAAAGAAAAATGGGAACAAAATATACCCAAAATGAAGAGAAGAATAGTAAAAGTAGATCTCAGACAAGTAAATAAAATAGAGAAATTTAAAAGGCAGAGACAATTGACAAAATTCAGAATATGAACACTAGAAAAGTAAATCAAAACTGCATTAGAATTCCATTTCACCTCAGTCAGAATGGATATCAAAAAGAAAACATACAGCAAATGACAGTGAGGCTCCAGGGGAAAGAGGAACTATAGTTTACTGCTGACAAGAATAAAAATGTGGAGTTCAGTCACTATGGAAATTAGTACAGAATTTCCTCAAAGAGTAACAAGAAAAACTACCATAAGATTCAAAAACCATTCCTGTGAATACATATATCTCTCTAAAACTCAAATCCAGCTTACTATAGAGATATCTACATACTTATATTTATATAGTATTATCCAAATATCCAAGTTGGGGAATCAGTTATGTTCTCAAATAATGATACACTAATAAGTACAAAAATTTGAGGCCTAGAGTCACAACCTGTGTCCCCATACCCTCAGATATTGCAGCCACAGGTGCAGGCCAGCAGGCAGAACTCCTGCAGGTAAGCCTGACTACCACCCCACATCAGACCCTGTAACCTAAAAGCCCCACTGCACTCCCCAAATCCATCCATCCTCTGAGACCACAGCTGCTCCCTAAGACAAAGTCCCCACAAGATCCAATTGGATCAAGAGGTGAGTCATTGTTCTCCTAGGACCAGGGTCCAATGTAGGGGTGGTAGTCAGGCCAGCAGACAGGACTCCTACAAGCAGGTCTGAATAACACCACCCCCCATTGGACCCTGTAACCTACAAGCCCCACTCCATTGCCCAAACCCACCCATTCCCCAAGACCCTACCTGCTCCCTGAGACACAGACTCTGCAAGCTCCAATTAGACCAAGAGCTCTGATTGGACCAAGAGTTCTGATTGGACCTAGAATGGCTCCCTGACACAAAGACACCATTTGCACCAATTGGAGAAAGAGATGGGTAGACTTAAGTGCAGTAATATATTCAACAACATAAAGAACAATATGGTACCACCAGAACCTAGTGGTTCTGCATTAGCAAGACCTGAACATCCCAGTGTAAAAGAACAGAAGAAAATGACTTTTAAAATGGCCTTAAGAAGATGATAGAGGTCTTTAAAGAGGAAATGAAAATTTTCCTTAAAGAAACAGAGGAAAAGACAAACAAAAAATTGGAAGAAATCAATAAATTCTCTAAAGTAAGCCAAGAAAATCAAGAAAAAGCAATCAAACAGGTGAAGGAAACAGTTCATGACTTGAAAATTGAAATAATCACTAAAAAAAGATGCAAACCTAGGGATTGCTGGAAATGGAAAATCTGAGTAAATGAAGAGAAACTACAAATGCAAGCACAACCAACAGAATGCAAGAGAGGGAAGAGAGAATCTCTGGCATTGAAGATATGATAGAGAAAATAGATTCATCAGTCAAAGAAAACATTAAAGCCAATGAAGTCATAACAAAAAATGTCCAGGAAATCTGAGACACCATGAAAAGACCACATCTAAAAATAATAGGGATAGAAGGAGAATAATATAAGCTCAAAGGCACAGAGAATATATTCAACAAAATCATAGAAGAAAACTTATTCATCATAAAGAAAGAAAGCCTATGAAGATACAAGAAGCTTATAGAACACCAAATAGACCAGATCCCCCCAAAATGTCTCCTCACCATATAATAATTAAATGAATAAACATACAGACTAAAGAAAATATATTAAGAGCTTCAAAGGAAAAAGGTCAAGTAACATATAAAGACAGACCCATCAGACTAACACCCAAATTATAAATGGAGACTCTGAAATCAAGAAGGTCCTGGACAGACATTATACAGACACTAAGAGACCATGGATGCCAGCCCAAACTATTATACCCATCAAAACTTTCAGTCACTGTAGACGGAGTAAATAAGATATTCCATGATAAAACCAGATTTAAAAACAATACCTATCCACAAATCCAGCCCTACAGAAAGCACTAGAAGGAAAAATCCAAACTAAGGAAGTTAGATGCACCCATGGAAACACAGGCAATAGATAATTCCACACCAACAAATTTCAAAGAAGGTAAACACATATACTGCCACCAAAAAAATAATGGGAATTAACAATCACTGGTCATTAGTATCCCTTAGAATCAAGGGATTCAATTTGCCTATATAAAACACGCTAAGGGAATGGATATAAAAACAGGACCATCCTTCTGATGAATACTAGAAACACAACTCATACTAAAAGATAGACTCTACCTTAGAGTAAAGGGCTGGGAAAAATCTTTTCAGTCAAATGGACTTAAGAAGCAAGCTGGCGGCCTTGGGGATTTAGCTCAGTGGTAGAGTGCTTGCCTAGCAAGTGCAAGGCCCTGGGTTCGATCCTCAGCTCTGAAATAAAAAAGAGTAAGCTGGTGTAGCTATCCTAATATCTAACAAAATAGACTTCAAACAAAAATTAATCAAAAGAGATAGAGGACATTACATATTCATCACAGAAAAAACCCATCAGGATGAAGTCTCAATTCTGAACATTTATGTCCCAAATACAAGGGTACCCACATATGTAAAACAAACATTACTAAAGCTTAAATCGCATATCAAACCCCACACACTAATAGTGGTAGACTTCAACACCCCACTCACACCAGTGGACAGGTCTGCCAGACAGAAACTTTGAAAGAAGGGAGCTAACAGATGTTATAAATCAAATGGACTTAATAGTTATATACAGAACATTCCACCCAAACACAATAGATTATACTTTCTTTTCAGAGCCCCAATTTCTTTTCTAAAATTGACCACACACTCAGTCATAAAGCAAATCTCAAAAGATACCAAAAAAATGGAATAACCTCTGATATTTTATCACTATGGATGATTGATTGATAAATAAAATGCTGATTGGCCAGTAGCCAGACCAAAAAAAATATAGGTAGGACAAAGAGAGAAAAAAAAGTCTGGAAAATAAAAGGCTGAAAAAGACGCTGCCAGCCACTGGAGGGTGGGGGGAATTACGATGTAAAACAGAGGTAAGCCATGAGCCATGGGACAAGATATAGACTGATAAAAATTGGTTAATTTAAGATATAAAAACAGATAAAAAAATCATGCCATGGCCATTCAGTTTATAAGTAATATAAGAGTCTAAATGATTATTTCATCACTAGGCTGCATGACTGTGGGGGCTTGGTGGGACCTGGAGAGAAACTCTCCAACTGCATTTTAACAGACCACTATGGCATAAAGTTAGAATTTCACAGCAACACAAATTACAGAAAGCCTACAAACTCATGGAAACTGAATAATGCTCAACTGAATCACCACTGGGTCAAGGAAGAAATGAAGAAATTAAAGACTTCCTAGAGGTTAAGGAAAAAGAATGTACAACATACCCAAACTTATGAATACTATGAGAGAAGTACTAAGAGGAAAGTTCATAGATCTAAATGCCTACATAGTCAAATTAGAGAAATCTCACCCTAGCAACTTAACATCACACCAGAAAGCTCTAGAAGAAAAGGATGTAAACTGGCCCAGGAGGAATAGACACCAGGAAATAATCGAATTGAGGGACAAAATCAAAAAAATAGAAAAAAAAGACAATAGTATAAAGAATCAATGAAACAAAGAGTTGGTTCTTTGGAAAAATTAACAAGGAAGACAAACTGTTATCCAAACTAACTAAAAGTCAGAGAGAGAATATCCAAATTAAGAAAATCAGAAACAAATAGAAAGACATAACAACATACAATGAGGAAATCCAGAGAAAAATCAGATCATAATACAAAAACCTGTACTCCACAAAATTGGAAAAAATCTTAAAAGAAATGGAAAACTTTCTTGATAGATACAATATACAAAATTAAATCAAGACTAGATAAATAATTTAAATAGACTGTGACTCCTATGGAAACAGACATAGTCATTAAAAGTCTCTCAACTGAAAAAGAAAAGCCCAGGGACAGATAGTTTCAGTGCAGAATCCTACCAGAATTTCAAAGAAGTGCTAATACTAATACTCCTCAAATTGTTTCATACAATAGAAACAGAAGGAACATTGTGAAACTCTTTCTATGAGGCTACAGTTACTCTGATACCCAAACCACACAAAAATTTAACAAAGATAAAGAATTATAGACCAATTTTCCTCATGAATATTGATGCAAAAATACTCAATAAAATAAGATGAAACCAAGTCCAAGAACACATCAAATATTCATACAACTTGATCAAGTAGGTTTCATCCCAGAGATGCAGGAATGGTTCAACATATGAATATCTGTCAATGTAATCCATTATATAAACAAATTGGAAAAAAAAAAACATCATCTCATTAGATGCTGAAAAAGACTTTGAAAGAATCCAAAACCCCTTCATGATAAAGGTCTTGGAGAGATCAGGAACACAAGGAACATACCTAAACATATTAAATGTAATTTACAGCCAGTTGACAGCCAACATCAAACTAAATTGAGAGAAACTCTGATTCCACTAAAATCAGGAAAAAGACAAGGTTGTCTGTTCTCCCCTTATCTATTCAATATAGTACTTGAAGTTCTAGATAGAGCAATAAGACAACATAAGGAGATCAAGGGGATACAAATTGGAATGAAGAAGTCAAACTTTTGCTATTTGCAGATAATATGATAGTCTAAATAAGTAACCCCAAAAATTCTACCAGGGACTCCTACAACTGATAAACACCTTCAATAATGTGGCAAGATACAAGATTAACTAAAAAAACTCCCACCTATAAACAAATGATAAACAGGCTGAGAAAGAAATCAGACAAACTTTACCCTTTACAATATCCACAAATAATGTAAAATACTTTGGGGTAATTCTAACTAAACAAGTGAAAGACATGTATGACAAGAATTTTAAGTGCTCGAATAAAGAATTTGAAGAAGATACCAGAAAAAGGAAAGATCTGCCATGCTCGTAGATAAGTAGAACCAACATAATAAAAATTGCAATCTTCCCAAAAGCAATCCACAGATTCAATGCAATCCCCATCAAAATACCAGCACAATTCTTCACAGACTTCAAAAGAATAACTCAACTTCATATGGAAAAACAGAAAAACTATGTATCTAAAACAAACCTTTAGAATAAAACAACTTCTGGAGGCATCACTATCCCTGATTTCAAGGTCTGTTATAGAGCAAAAGTAATAAAAAACAGCTTGGTATTGGCATAAAAACTGATATGTGGACCAATGGAATCAAATTGCAGATCCTGACATTAACCCATACACCTTATGAACACCTGATTTTTGACAAAGAGGCCAAAACTGTACAATGGAAAAAAGAAAGCATCTTCAACAAATGGTCCTGGCATAACTGGGTGTCAACACATAGAAGATTGCAAATATATCCATATCTATCACCATGCACAAAACTCAAATCCAAGTGGATCAAAGACATCAACATAAATCCAGCTGCACTGAACCTGACAGAGGAGAAAGTAGGAAGTAGCCTAGAAAGCATTGTCATAAGAGACCACATCCTAAATATAACAACAGTAGCAGAGACACTGAGACCAGCAATTAATAAATAAATGGGCCCTCCTGAAATTGAGAAGTAAGGCAAAGGGCACAGTAAATAAGACAAAATGTAAGCCTACAGAATGGGAAAAGATTTTCCCCAACCCCACATCTGATAGAGAACTGATCTACAAAATATATAAAGAACACAAAAAACTACACATCAAAATATCAAACAATCCAATCAAAAAATTGGGTACAGATCTAAACAGAAATTTCTCAACAGAAGAATCCCAAATGGCCAAAAGACATTTAAGGAATTGCTTAACATCCTTAGTCATCAGGGAAATGCAAATCAAAATGACTCTGAGACACCATCTTACACCTGTCAGAATACTCAGATCAGAAACATTGATGACAGCTTATGTTGGAGAGAATGTGGAGCAAGGGGAACATTCCTCCACTGTTGGTGGGAATGCAAACTTGTACAGCCACTTTGGAAATCAGTATGGTGGTTTCTCAGAAAATTGGGAATTAATCTACCTCAAGACCCAATGATACCACTCTTAGGCATATACCCAAGGGATGCTAAATCATAGCACAAGGACACTTGCTCAACTATATTCATAACAGCATTATTCATAATAGTCAGAACCTGGAAACAACCTAGATGCCCCTCAATCAAAGAATGGATAAAGAAATGTGCATAAATTCCATGGAGTATTACTCAGCTATAAAAAACAATGACATCATGGAATTTGAAGGTAAATGGATAGAACTAGAAAATATCATCCTGTGTGAGGTAGCCCAGACTCAGAAAGACAAACGTGGTATGTACTCACTCATAAATGGATATTAGATATAAACCAAAGCATAATCACACTACAACCCAAAGCTCCAGAGAAGCAAGTTAACAGTGAGGATCCTAAGAGAGATTACAGATAATCCTGGGTAGGGGCAACAGAAATCTCCATGAGTAAACTGGGGATCAGGGAGGCAATAAAAGGGAGGGTACTGGTAATGAGAATATGAGGGAATGAGATGGTCAATCTGGGGGAGGAACAGAGTGAGAGAGCAATGAAAGAGACATCTTGATAGAGGGAGACATTTTGTGGTTAGGAACAAACCTGGTGCTAGGGAGGAGATGAGGGGTGTGTCATGGGGAGGTTAGGTGGAAATGGATGGAGTGGGAGGAGAGATGAGAGGGGGAATCTGTGGTTGGTATGTAAAATGAATTAAAAATTTAAATAAAAATATTACTATGAAAAAAATTAATAAGTAAATGTATTCATATTTCTGTATTAATCAATAAAATGTAGAAATATACATATACACAATATAACATTATTCAGCCATAGAGAAGATCAAAACCAAATAATCTGCAGAAAAATGGATGGAATTGGTAATCATCATATTAATTTAAATATGCTGGACTCACAAAGACAAGCGTTTCTTGTTTTCATTCTATTCTATGAAGTCTAGTGCAGAAAAAAAACATTAAAGTAAAATGAGAGAAACTAGGGTAATGGTGGCACGAGGGATAGAATGTGATCTGAGTATATACATGTATGAAAGTAACATAATGAAAACTCTTAATTAGCACAATTTATATATACTATAAGGAAATTGGATAAAAAATAAAAATAAGACAAACATTTCTGAACCAAATAGGTTACAGAAGAAATGAAATAAATTCATTAGAGATTATATTTGTGTGACAAATGCATAGTTAATATCAGCGTATTGAATAGGAATATTTGAAAAATGTTCCACTATTATATAGAATAAGAGAAGCTTTTCCACTTTCATCATTTTTATCTAATGCAATTAGATAAGTAAATAAAATAAAGATCTGAACTGAAAAGTGGGAAAGTTACACTGTTCTTGTTTTGCAAAATGAATATTTATATAAGAAATGGTAAACATTCAACAAGTAGATGACTTAAATTAATAAATTATTTGATCAAACCTTCCCAGTATGAAACTAACAAACAAAAATCAGTAATATGTTATTCATGAATAGTATGCTCCTAGTGAAACAGAAATGAACAAAACACTACTTTTACTACAGGTACAAAACACAGCTAGGAATAAATTTCACAACGGTGGTGAATAAGTTCTGCTTGCAAACTATAAAATGTTGACCAAAAAATGAAAAAGAGATAAATAAATGGGAAACTATCAGTTGACTCTAAATGGGAAACTATCTATTGATTCTAGATTGAAAGTGTTATTATACGTTAAATGTCTTTAATTTGGTGAATGAGCTACAGATTCTGTTTAGCACTTACCAAACATGCAATGTCATTTTTCAGAAGATAAAAAATGATTCTTAAAACTGATACAGAACCACTGAAAAGCCTCACTATAATTGTAACACTTAGCTTTTAACAATTGTGAGAAAATATATAAGAAAATAATTTAAATGGAGAAACATTCATTTTGGTTCACAATTTCAGAAATTTCAGTCTATTGTTATTGGTTCTATCATTTTAGACTTAACAGGCTGCAGTCAAGTTAATCCAACAATGGCTGGATGTAAATAGAAAATCCAAGTATCCAGTAGTTGCTCATTCCACAAGACTTGATATCTCACCTGGTCCTCAGTATATGATGGAATCACAAAGAGGTAGGTTCTAGTGACAGTGAAGGAAGGGACTTGCTAGCAAGGTGAAAGCAAGAAGGCAAAAATCAAAAGATTCCTTAGTCTATGCCCTTCTATAGGCTTCTAGCAGAAGGTATGTCCCAAATTAGAGGAATATACCTTCCTGGCTGAAGACCTGGATTAAAGGCATATATCTTCATACTTTGATGATACAGATTAGAAGTGAATCTACCTACTCAAAATTAAGCAAAAATCCCTCACATGTATACTTTCTATATTAGGATTTTAGTTAATTCCAGATATAGTCAAATTGACAACCAAGAATAACTATCACAGGTCTACTCATTGTCAATTTGACACACAACCATATTGTCTTACATCATGATTAATTTCCAAATGAAAATAATAACCAGGCCATAATAATGCCTAAACATAACTATCCCACTTATAATCACAACCACATTTTACACTAAAACAGGTCATAATTATGCCTCACTTTATATAACTATCCCTTGTACAACTGAAATTCATTAGAAATTTATAATTTATAATGCCCCTTGAGGGACACTCTTTCAGTGTCTCAAACTTATGTATGATAATCATCTACAGTCTCTTAGTGTTACATCACATAATAATGACATTGAGGAAAGAAAACACAAATATCTGTACAAATACATTCTTAATAAAATATGGCAGATACACTCATGTCAACTATAATCCTTGCTTCTATAATTAGTTATGTGGACCTAGCTGCTATTTATAGCTACCTTCCTCTAAAACCCATTCTATATTTCTTCCACCTGTAGTCAGATGTTTCTCGAGTCCCACCAAGCCCCCACAGTCCAGTGGCTAGGTAATAGAATAATCACTCATAATCTTATATTAATTAGAACTTCTCAGCCATTACCTGACTAGCTCTTTCACTTAAATTAACCCATAATTCTTATTTATGTTTAGCCACATGGCTTGGTACCTTTTCTCAGTTCTGCCTTGTCATCATGCTTACTCTGTGTGTGGCTGGCAACTCATGACTCTACCCTTCCTTTTCCTCTCTCTCTCTCTCTTGGATGTTTTGCCTGGTTATATCCTGACTCATCATAGGAGAGAGCAGCTTCTTTATTAACCAATCATAGCATCACATATTCACAGCATACAGAAAGATATCCCACAGCACTTCCCCCTTTCTGTCTACTCAAAAAGGAAGGTTTTAACTTGAACATAGTAAAATTACATATAACAATATTTGTCAATCAAGAATTGCAGCTACAATATCTAGTCTATTTGTATTTGGCAAAATTAAAGAAAATATTCTATCACCTATTGTATATTCATGAGTCTAAAGTTTCCTATTTAATTTATTTTTTATTATAACCAAGGAAAATTATAACTGTCTAATCTTCACCTACATCAAAGACAACAGAAGGATTACCTAAGTAAACAGGAAATCCATTGTAAGCCACTTCCAAAAATCTAGAATGACAGAGACAGCTGGCAGCCTGGATAGTCACCCAAACTTCTGATGCAGTGTTGGGGCATCCATCTTCAGTCTACAGGTCTAGAGTTCTTCAGTTGCTTCTCCATGTGTTCTGTAGAATATTTGGCAGTCGCCTCTGTGAAACAGGAACCTGAAGAACCATTTTGCCTTGCAAAGTTCCATGGTCATCTTCCTATGAGTTCTGCTCATCTAGTTTATATAACATATTATTAGCAGTCCTGGCCAATGCAATTTCTTGTCCAAATGGCGATTTTTGTCAAGAAGAAGATAAACTCCATATAAAGTGTCTTCAATGCCCATATTTCACTGTGAAGTAAACTGATGCTACCAGGAGCAGATGTGTCTCACTATCCAGAATTTCTAAGTTTTTAAAAATTTTTAAATGTCATATTCTGTAGGTCTTTGAAGTGTTTGAAGATCATCTACCTAATTGAAATATGTCTATGTATTCCTAAAAACTTAACTAACATGACTATATGTTTGATTATCATGGATGACAAATTATTACTCTGTATTTCTTAACTATACATTACAATTTCAAATGAGCTGTACAAACATATTACCTTAAACAAGAGTAGAAATATACATAAAGTATAACAACATTAATTTTAAATTTTTATCAATAAACTAAAATCCATAGCAATGTGAAACATTTTAAACAAGTTGTTGCTCTTTACAAGTAGATTCAATAATCTACCTTTTCACCCTATCATATCTATATCCTACATTTCTATATCATATCCTCATTTCTATATTGACTATAACCAATAACAATTTGAAACCAACAATCTAAACAAAGACAAATTCTATAATCCATTGTTTGGGAATGTGGGTATAGTTTTCTAGTCTACTTCCTGCTGATTGTGGATGCTGGTAGTCTTATGAGGATCCTGAGAAAATTCGAGATAATGGTCAATCTCTGGGAAGACTGGCTATATCATTTGTTGATAAGTACCATCTGTTAATGTTCAAGATGTCTGGCTTGATCAAATCTGATTCATCTTAACCTGGAACAAATCGGTTTCCTCTTGCTTCCTCTAGAAACAAATTAAAGCAACATATCCTTAGATCCAAATTTTGAAGTCAAGATACCTTTAAAATACATATATTGGTTTAACTTAGCAGCCTTTGTAATCAAATGTCTCTCTCCAGTTAAAAATCCCAAAGACAATATAATCCAGACTCTGTGTGTAATTTCTGTCTTTATATGGCTTATTTTTTTATATTATTCTTATTGTCTTTTTAAAGACTTTTTAAAACTCTTTCTTTATATAACTACATATATTACCTTTTCTCTCTCTTTTAAGCCTACATACATTTTTTACAAACATTGTGAACAGTTTAGAGTTTTATTTTATCTGAATCTGTCTTATTGTGTATCTATTGCTTTAAACTGTAGTGTGTCTAGGACAGAAGAGGCAGCCACGGCTTCTGACTCTGCCAATCTCAGCTTCCCAACATGGCAGAGGTAATTCACTGTCAGCTCTGGGAGCCATGGTCTCTGTTAACTCTGAGAGGCAGTGGGTCCATGCCTCCATCTAGCAGTGTGTAGCCGAGAAACCTTTTTTTTTTTTTTTAGTTTGTACTAGAAAAAGCTAAAAATCGCCATGCAGTGCATTGCATAGCTTGGAGAAACTTTTGTGTAACTCTTTGGGAATCTGCCATGATGTAGCTCAAGCTTAAACACCATGAACCCACCATACAGCAGCTCATGACTTGCCTGAGACACAACTAGGAAGCTGTTTTTAGTTCCATTTTAGAATCTCTTATTATGTTCTGTCAGGTTTTAGATGGAAACTCTTGCCACCATGTCTGGGCACCATTTGTAGTCAGATGTTTCTTAGGTCCCACCAAGCCCCCACAGTCCAGTGGTGCATTTTTAGAATAATCACTCAGAAGCTTATATTAATTGTAACTGCTTGGCCATTAGCTGACTACCTCTTACACTTAAATTAACCCATAATTATTATTTATGTTTAGCCACATGACTTTTACCTTTTCTCGGTTCTACCTTGTCATCTTGCTTCCTCTGTGTCTGGCTGGTGACTCATGTCTCTACCCTTCCTCTTCCTGTCTCTCTCTTGAATTTCATGCCAGGATATATCCTGGCTTGCTATAATCCAGAGCAGCTTCTTTATTAACCAATTACAGCAATACATATTCACAACATACAGAAAGATACCCCATAGCATCCACCCTCAGCAAGAACCTCAGCATGTTTTGTATCTTTTCCTGAAGGAGTGACCCATAGCTTCATTCATAATGGTTCTGTGCCCTTTGTCATCCTGCCTGGATTAGGCTGCTGTAGATTCCTGTTAACTTCAGTCATAGGACAAGGTAGCATCAGGAGATTCCGTGAAGGATATCCTGCACTCCAGACATAATTTCTTACCTCCATTTTGGAGAAACAATCCAAAATACCCATAGTGACCTGGATCAGTCACCCCTTCTAATACTGTTATGCCTTTCCTAGCTTACTGGTTTAAGAACATTAGACATCCAAAGTGGCCCAAAGGAAGTCTGAGCTTCCAGTTCAATAGTAGTTTTGTTGTGGCTCCTAGTACGGCCACTCTTCCCACTGGATCCAAAACTTCTAGGCCAGTAGATTTTACGGTCACAGGGATAGAAAACAAAAAACTTT
This sequence comes from Peromyscus eremicus, assembly GCF_949786415.1. Lineage (NCBI taxonomy): Eukaryota > Metazoa > Chordata > Mammalia > Rodentia > Cricetidae > Peromyscus > Peromyscus eremicus. The sequence continues at coordinate 73,412,594 of NC_081439.1, read as the reverse complement.
CCTAATGGGTCACTGCTAGTTATAGTGAGTGGACCTATGCCCTATTCTACCTCCTGGTTACTGGAGCCATGGATGATGGCTATTAGATAAAATGCACCACATATTTAATGCTGATTCAAAGCATATACCACCTTCTGGGGAACACTGCCCTGCCCTCTATGCTCCTTCCACCTAATTGGCACTGTAACTGTGTTTTTAAAAGGCCATTCCATTTATTTTTATCAAGTCATCTGCTTCAGGATGGTGGGAAACATGGTAAGACCACTCAACTTCATGACCAAGGGCCCACTGTCACAGTTCTCTGGCTGTGTAGTGAATTCCTTGGTCAAAAGCAATGTGGAAAAGACATTCAGTAACTCCATGGATGGTAGTTTTGGCAGAAGAATTATGATCTGGAAAGGCAAATCCATAGCCAGAATAGGTATCTTTTCCAATAAGGACAAAGCCTTGACCTCTCCATGGAGGAAGTTGTTTAATGTAGTTAATATGCCTTCAGGGAACTGGTCACCCTGGGGAATGGTGCCTTATTTGAGGCTCAGTTTTGGCTTGTCCTGTTGACATATCTGGCATCTAGCGGCAGCTCTAGCCAGGTCAGCCTTACTGAGTAGAAGTCAATGTTATTAAGCCCTGGCATAATCCATATGTCCGCAACCATGGGCACTTTATTCATGGGCCCATTGGACAATGACAGGAATGGCTGGGGAAAGAGATTGGCTATCTACAGAGTAAGTCATCCCATCTACTTGATTATTTAGCTTCTCAGACAAAGTCATGTTTTGATGAGTATTTATATGGGACACAGGTATCTTTACATCCTTTGACCATTTGGAGAGATCTATCCACATACTTCTTGTCCAGATGACTTTCAAATCAATTTTCCAATAATGGTCTTTCTCAGTCCCTGACCATTGAGCAAATCCATTGGCTACAGCCCATGAAACAGTGAGAAATTATACATCTGGCCATTTCTCTTTCCAAACAAAATGTATGACCATGTGTCCTCCCAAAGTCCTGCCGAATGTAAGGATTTTCTTTTTCCAATGTCTTTCAGGGTTGTTCCAGGATAGTGGTTGTAATCCTACAGCTGTCCATTTCCAGGTAATTCCTGCATAACATGTAGAACCATCAATAAACCAGGCCCTAATTTCCTCTTCCTCAGTGAATCAATCATAGGGTATACCACATATGCCACAAATAGGTGCATATTTTGGCAGCAGATGGCATTGTACAAGAAATAGAAACCATAGGCATTTGGGCAATGTCTTCATGCAACTTGCTTGTGCTTCAGGATCTGTTTGGGCCCAATCACATATATAGCCACTTCCATTTGATAATAAATTGTTGCTGTGCATCTCCTACTTTTTGACTTTGTAGGCCAGATAATACCTATCTCATAATGGGAATCTCTTTAGTAATTCTCTGGGACTCCAGCACATGATTGTGTTTGTTGAAACATTCAGTCTCATGGACTGAACAGAGGACAGCTTGTAGGAGTGAGTACTCTCCTTCTATTATGTGGGTCCTGTGGCTCAAACCCAGGATTTTCAATCTAGGCAGTGAGGATTTTTCCCTAAAAATTAACCTGCCTTGTCCTCTATACAAGATTTATTTATAATCTTCTCTAATGTTGTTATTTATAATAGTCTCAAAGTTGCACACCTCAATTTTAAAGTAATTGTTTAAACTGGCTAACAAAAACAACTCATTTAGACACATCTTTAAAGTAAATAACACAAAGTCAAACTATTGAGATATTGATATTATCAAATATCTCAAAGTCACTATCATCAAACTATCACCATATTCTTCATAACTCCATAAGTATAGAATTGTATCAGTTTTACCCCTTTTGGCTTAATCCTGACAAGGTCTTACATATAGTTTTTGCTTACTAAACATGTCATGACTGAATGCATGCCATAAAAATTCAAGGACATAGGATATAAGAAAGCATAGTAAAATTTTAAATGGTGTGAACAAATAGATTTTGAAAGAACAGTGTAGTTGGAAGTTTTCCTTTCTTCTGGCCAGCTGGCATTTGGGACAAATCTCTCTCACTCACATCCCCCAAGTAAACATACAGAGACTTATACTAATTGTAACTGCTTGGCCATTAGCTCAAGCTTATTACTGACTAGCTCTTACACTTAAATTAACCTATAATTCTTATCTATATTTAGCCACATGTCTTGGTACATTTTCTCAGTTCTGCCCTGGCATCTTGCTTCCTCTGTGTCTGGCTGGTAACTCCTGACTCTTCTCTTTCTCTTCCCAGAATTCCTTTAGTCTATACACACTACCCTATATTTCCGGCCTAGCTATTGGTCAATCAGTGCTTTATTAAACCAGTGTGCAAAAGCATTATCCCACAGCATAACAGTAAATATAAAATGATGTTTTTTAAATGAGCTCCTTAGTAAACAATCAGTGAGTATTGGTTACATGAAAATGGAAAATAAATACAACGTGGATTTTATGTATCACTGTGTTTCCATTCCACACTTTCAAGGCCTTAACTTGGTACAAACAATTTACCTTCAACTTTTGAATAAAAGAGTGATTTTTGTCATCCATATGAAGTAACAGAGTAAATGAAGAAAATTATATGTTCACATGAATAATTACTGCCATGAATTGTGTATGCAGTCTGGACTGCAATTACAACAGTTGCAAACCTATGGTTACAAAATTGGTCCTACTGACAAGACCTCATTTCTATTATCCTGTAAAGATAGAAAACAGAACCCTGCCCCAACACTTGTTTGTTAAAATTTTCTTACAACTTGTAGAGATGTCACATCAAAGGATGAGCTTTTAATTCTCATCAAAGGATTTCTCCTGTTGGAATCAAATTTTTGTTAATTTTGTTGTTATCCATAGCTTTTTTTCTCCTGCAGAAACAAAAGCAAAACCCATTCCCCAACATAGGACATATCCTGGTTTCCATTCTGAGGTCAACACATCTTTGAAATAAACTGGTTGACTCAGTCTACAAAAGAAAATGCAGCCAGGCAGTGGTGGCACACACCTTTAATTCCAGTACTGAGAAGCACACATGCCTTTAAACCCAGGAAGTGATGGCTGGTCTGAGAAAGGTATATAAGGCATGAGGAAACACTCACCTATAATCACAACCACATTTTATATTAAAACAGGTCATAATGAAAGACGTTTTTTGTTTGTTTGTTTGTTTTGTTTTGTTTTGTTTTGTTTTGGCAGAAGCATTTGGCTACAGCTTTTTCAGGTTGAGGAGTTGGTGAGGTAAGAGGTGGTGGTTGTGGCTTGTTCCATTGTCTCTCTGATCTTCCAGCATTTATCCCAGTGTCTGGCTATGGGTTTGTTTTATTAGAAGACCATTTAGGAATTTATGTTATAAGAATTTTTGGATTACACAGCCCTTAATGAAATGTCTGTATCAAACTCTTCCTCTCAAAGCTCAGGAAACTTTGTAGAAAAAGAAGTGAGAAGATTGTAAGAGCTATAGGTGGTAAATGACTACAAGGAAAGAGTGTCTTCCAGACCAAGTAGTATTGATACACATATAAACTCACAGATACTCTAGCAGCACGCATAAGACCCATATAATTTAAAATCTCACACACACACACACACACACACACACACACACACACACACACGCACAAATATCTCAACATAGAAAAGAGAAAATAGTAAAAAACTCCCACCCCTTACTAAGAGTCCATTTGCAACTGATACGTTATTGGAAATGAAAATCATTTTTCTCTAGTAGAGGGACACTGAGTATACTAACAATGCTCTATGGCAGGCCTCATGCCCAACACAAGATGGAATCCATATTTTTTCTCTGCTTTTTGTTTTGTTTTGATATTTTTAGGATTTCTGTTTATTTTTAGTTTTTGTTTGTTTGAGGGTGACAATGAGAAAAAAGAGAGATCATTGTGTTAGTAAGGAGATGAGGGATCTGGAAGGATTTGTGGGAGGGGAAAGAATAAGATCAAAATATAGTGTACAAAAATTTTAAAACAATGCGAGAAAAATGTGATTGAATCAATCTCTGGTACTCAATCATGAAAAAAATCTGTGGTGAAACAGGTATAAATGCTATTATCACTATTACACTATTCCCACACAACCAAAAATTATGAAAGCATCATTAATTTAAACTGTTTTATCAAGATAAGTCTTCAGATTTGTCATCCAGCCCTTTTTAAATTATGAAAATCATGCCAAGAATACTGAAATGGGTATTGGGATGGTAGGAACTGAGCTTTTATTTTTTTCTCAAAATTGAATCTAGTTTTATGAGCCTTAATTAACAAATTAATAAAAAGAGACTATTTCTACATGATTGGAAAAGACAGAGGAAAGATTATTACTATGGTGGAACATGGAACACAATGTACTTTATTGACTGCTGCAAATTATATTTGAAATGTTATTATGATACTTTGATTTCCTACAAAAGTACAAAATGAATATATTCTTGACATTTTGTTTGTGAAAATAAAATAGTTTTCTGTCTTTAAAATATATTTTATTTGCTTAAAAATGATGTGCTTATTTTGATTTCTCTGTTATGATCAGTACATCTAATTAGCAAGAAAGGAACTCAGTATGCACAAAGCTCATTATAGACTTGTCTCACGAGATATTACTGTTTATTTGCACATACTGAAAATCTACTATAAGATTCTGGATGAGATGAAAAGCAACATGAAAGAGTTGCTTTCATTTCTTACACAAGCTGCTGGAAAATTCCAGGTTCACCACACCATTTACTGTTTTAAAGCAGCGACAGGATAAATGGTATGTTCTTGGAGAGAAATATGTCATCAGTAATAAACAATTCTAAAATCACTCAAGCAAGTAATGCATTGTAGGTCAAAAACTACACCCCTGACAATACTGCACATGATGGTAATATTGCACATGTCATATTTGAAGAAGGAAATGCTTTTCTACTTCTACATACTCAACAAATTGTAGAACTTGCTGACACAGCAATATGAAGGATTTGTAGAAGTGGTGTAGCAGCACATTGACAAGTTTCATAAAATGTAACACAAATCAGGGATGTAATTAGTACAACAAACTCATCTGGGATATTATAGAAATAATAAATTGTAATGTAATTATACCAAAATAAATGTTCAGTGGAATTGAATATTAGGTCCCACACAAAGAAGAAAGATACTCTTTATAGTCTAATGGTTCTTGTTATTGGTTGAAAAATAGAAGGGAACTGGGCTTCTTCATTTATGATCTACACACATTACATTTATCCTTTACCTATTCAACCCTAGATAAATTAATTGTAAAAACAGCAATGTACATCTCCTCTAATTTCAATAAACTATAGCCATAGATCCATATGGATATTATTTTCAGTGTTTAAATATTTAAACAATGTCAAAATGCTTGAATAAAATATCTAGATATAGAACTAGTCTACAGCTATTATGCCTATTTTCAAAGGAAATTCACAATATGGCACTGAAGAATGATGAATAAGAAAATCATTTTTCTATGTAAAAGGCAAAACACATTCACACAGAATAATTTTACATCTTTGAAGAACCAGCTCTCTCCACCTAACCTATTTTGGAAGACATTCATTGTGATGATCTATCACATTTCCATGTTTGTATGGGCTATTTTGCTGATAGGTTTTATTTGCTTGAGTACGTGTGCATTAGAAAGTCACCAAAAGAAATGAGAGGGAATATTCTATAATTTGTACTTAATATTTTTCTCCAGAGACTTCTTAGACCTATGTGCTAGACCAAGTGTTGGTTAGATTTGTTAATTTAACTTTTCCCCTCACCTTCACTGTTACAACACATGACTCAAATTCTCAAATTTCTAGTATACATAGAATACAGAGTCACCTATGCAAAGTTCAATTTTCTCTTTTCCAGGTCAAGTATCTAGACTCCCAGTTATACCTTAATATTCGTGAACTTAATCTTGATCACAGACAGTTCCTGCAGTCTCACACCTCCATCCACCAAGGAAAAGTTTTCCACCTTCCCAGGCCTGGAAGGGTAACTTTTGAACTAGTTTTCCAACTTTGTTCTTCCTGCATATCCCACCACGAAGCAGTTAAGGGAGCTAACCTCAACTGAGCTTCTAAACCCTACTAAGCATGTCTTGCTTCCTAGATACACATCCAAAGCCCTTGCTCTAGCTCTTCCAGTCCTTGACCAATCATTTATCCTTAATACTACTAAAAAATTGAGAAAACAATCCTAGGGGGTTGTAGAGGACCCACCCCTATTACCTATCTTTCCAAAAATCTAGATTCAACAGTTAAATGAAGGCAGTCCCCCTATTGGCTCAGGTGGATTTAAGCTCACATTTTGTTGTCCTCTTTCTATCATCTCTCCACATTGTCTCAAGAACCTCCTATGAGACAAGAGCCTCCTCTCTTTCTGTCCTAATCTTCAACTTTTTCACATTGCCTACATAGAAAATCCCTACATCCCACATGATTGCTGTTCTCCTCTCAACCCTGTTACACTCTTTCCCAAGGCCACTATCCTCATGCACTCCTGCCTAGAATCACTGAACTACAAAAATTTAAACCTTCCTATTTCACATCTGT